>NC_073415.1:6815258-6835258 GCF_028641065.1 Leucoraja erinaceus
GTGCCAAACAGCAATCAACCCATACGCCAGTTCTGCCCGACATACTAGGGACAATTTAGCCAACTCAGCCACAAACCTGGAGGAAAGGAATGGGTGACATTTCAGTTCAGACCCATCTCCAGAAATCCTGCCTGACTCGCTGAGTTACTCGAGCATTTGTGTCCATCCTCGGTACAAAACCAGCATCTGCAGTTCCTTCCTACACATTTAGACAATAGACAATAGGTGTAGGAGTAGGCCATTCGGCCCCTTCGAGCCAGCACCGCCATTCAATGTGATCATGGCTGATCATCCACAATCAGATTCAGATTCAGATTCAACTTTAATTGTCATTGTCAGTGTACAGTACAGAGACAATGAAATGCAGGTAGCATCTCCCTGGAAGAGAGACAAGAATATGATTTCAATAAATAAATCAGTACCCCGTTCCTGCCTTCTCCCCATATTCCCCCGACTCCGCTATCTTCAATACTATCCCTGCCTTTAAAATATCCACTGCTTTGGCCTCCACAGCCTTCTGTGGCAAAGAATTCCACAAGTCGAAGATCTCGGAGAAAACCCATGCAGGTCACGGGGAGAACGTACAAACTCCGTACAGGCAGCACCCGTAGTCGGGATTGAACCAGGGTCTTTGGCGCTGTATAATGCCCCTGTCTCACTTAGGAAACCTGAACGGAACCTCTGGAGACTTTGCGCCCCACCTAAGGTTTCCGTCCCGGAGGTTTTTGTCAGTCTCCCTACCTGCTTCCACTACCTGCAACCTCCGGCAACCACCTGCAACCTCCGGGAACCGCACGGAAACCTTGGGTGGGGCGCAAAGTCTCCAGAGGTTTCCTTTCAGGTTTCCTAAGTGGGACAGGGGCATAAGGCAGCAACTCTTCCGCTGCACCACCATGCCGCCCTGCTTGCCCCTTCTCCTCTTGAGCTTTGAGGCAACTTTCCCCTTTGATATCTCGTCAACCAAGCTGTTTCTGAATAGGCCTCTTGTGCGCATTTTTCTTCAGATCAAATGTGCTATCTAGAAGCATTTGTTGTTGTTGGCAGGCTTGCAAACACTCCCCTGTGGTTGTACCCAGTCTTGAAAGTCCGATTTTAATTATGTAAAACATTAATAACTCTAGGTTTTCTTTCAAATTGCCGGCTTGTCATTAATTGTTTACAGTGGGTGTTTAAATTAAGAAGACAGTACGGCCAATTTAGCCTGGCAGTACAAGAAATCAACATCAGTCTCGGACAGAAAAACCATTACAGTGTTTGCACGGGGAGATTGTACAAACTCCGTTGGGAGCAAGCACCCGTAGTGAGGTTCAGATTTTTGGGGGAAATTTGGCGCAAAATATTATTCTGCCCTGTTCACGTATCGGAGGACATTGAAGGCCTTTACACCCACACTGAGACTTTGCGCCCCACTTAAGTTAAAAAAAAAATACTGCTGTTTGAAAAGATACTCCACTACCCAGTTGATTTCTGCACTACCTGACCCTTCCGGCAATAACCCGACCCCTTTTCCGGGTAACCGAAGCAGAAAACCTTGGAAATGGGGCAGCAAAGTCTCCAGAGTTTCTAGTTTCAGAGTTCGGGAAGTCCCACAGGGTGATTTTTCAGCATCTCTGCCGCTGACACTAGTCGTACGTAGCAGGTCGCTGAAAAACTGGGTCATTACAGTGTTGGAACAGGCTATTCAGCGCTCCGGGTTAATGCTGACCATCGATTAGTTGTACACTAGTTATGTTATTCCACTCCCTACACACTAGGGGCAATTTACAGAAGCCAATTACGTCCATAAGGTATACAAACAGAAATAGGCCATTCGGTCCATCAAGTCTACCCCGCCATTCAATCAGAGCTGATCTATCTATCACTCACAACCCCCTCCCCCTGTGTCCTCCTCATAAACCCTGGCACTAATCAACAGTATACAAATTGCCGGCTTGTCATTAATTGTTTACAGTGGGTGTACAAATTAAGAAGACAGTACGGCTAATTTAGCTGGCAGTACAACAATCAACATCAGTCTGAAATACAGTAACCATTACAGTGTTTGCTTTGAGGATTGGGAGTAGCGTTGGGAGCAATTTAATCTAGTGAGGTTCAGATTTTGGGGGAAAGAAACAACAAAATATTATTCTGCATTGTTCATTATCGGAGGACATTGCAAAGGCCTTTACACCCACACTGAAGTTGTTTCTCCTTTGTTAAAAAAAAATACTGCTGTAGGAAAAGATACAGCTGTTATTCCAGTTGATTGCTGCATGACCTGACCCTTGCCAAATAACCCGACCCCTTTTTCTTTGTAACTAGAAGCAGAAAAAGTTGGAAATAGGCAGCAGTCTCCAGCTCAGAGTCTAGTTTCAGAGTTATGGGACTGTCCCACATGGGTGATTTTTCAGACAACTGCCAATGAGTGTCTAGTCGTACGTAGCAGGTCGCTGAAAAACTGGGTCATTACAGTTTTGGAACAGGCTATTCAGCGCATCCGCCTGTTAATGCTGACCATCGATTATTTTGTACACTAGTTATGTTATTCCCCTCCCTACACACTAGGGGGCAATTTACAGAAGCCAATTCTATCCATAAGGTATATAAGACAGAAATAGGCCATTCGGTCTGGTCAACCGTCTACTCCACCATTCTATCAGGGCTGATCTATCTATCACTCACCAAACCCCTCCCCTGCCTTCTCTCACCAAAACCCTGGCACTAATCAAGAGTATACAAACCTGTGTATCTTTGGCAGTGCAGGTTTGTATGTTAAATTACAAGCTAAACGTCCCCGAGCTCCGATGTATCTGCCACGTACATTCTATGTGCTTACCACGAGTTCGATTTTTTTTTAAACTCGGGAGAGCTCTTGGGTGAACTCGTACAGTGGGACAGCCCCATAAAGACGTTGAGGGGAGGGTGGAGGTTAGGTGGGGGTGTGTCAGTGTACTGTCGACCTATGTTGTAACCTGTGTTGTCGTGTTCCCCTCTGTCACAGGGTGATATCCAGCAGCTGTTAATGTCGCCTGATCCCCAGGCAGCCTACACCTACTGTGAGGATTACATCCCCGACTGTGATGCCGCCCTACCCTACGCCCTGCAATCCCTCGTGCCCACCTACGATGACGAGGTAAGGCTCACGAGTGCTTCATTGTCAACTGAACCATGCAATCCTCAAGGGCCTGTCCCACTTACGCAACCTTTACAGGCGACTGCTGGCACCTGCCATAGGTCGCCGAAATGTTCAACATGTTGAAAATTCAGCCGCGACCAGAAAGACTACGACTCTTTGGAGACCTCTTACCACCATAGGAGACCTCTCAAAACTGTACAGGCTGTGTGGCCATGAGAGGTCTCCTAAGGTCCATCCTGTTTCGACGAATGCAATAATTTGAGGAATTTTCTATTTTTGTTTCTGCTGCCTTTGCCATTGGTTCCCCGCTGACCCCCCCAGTCCAATGACACTCTTTTCTCCCCCCTTCCCTTCCTATCCATGTGCCAATTAGATTTGAGTCTGCATACACACCTTGTTTTATGAAGCAACAATGGACCATTGTGGGCTCCTTGGCCATCGGTGCCGGCTCTGATTTGCTCTGTATCTTTTCATACCTTTCACTCTCCCTTGACTCTGGGTCTGGAGAAGGGCCTCGACCCTATTCCTTCTCTCCAGAGATGCTGCCTGAACCGCTGAGTTACTCCAGCGTTTTGTGTCTATTTTTGCTTAATGGAGCGTTCAGCTGATGGGAACCGATGGCATCGTCCCAGACTTGCGAAGGTTTATGCTTTTCTCCACGTATAATCTGCATTTCATTCATAGGCTTGCCGGGGTATAAAGGTGATGCTTGGATAAGTGCACAAGGTGGCGGAGCAGTGAACATTGCCAATTGATGAATCTCAGCCCAAATGGGCAAGGCTTTTCCTTCCATTCTATCATCAGCATTCTCA
Organism: Leucoraja erinaceus; assembly: GCF_028641065.1. Classification (NCBI taxonomy): domain Eukaryota; kingdom Metazoa; phylum Chordata; class Chondrichthyes; order Rajiformes; family Rajidae; genus Leucoraja; species Leucoraja erinaceus. The sequence goes on from NC_073415.1 coordinate 6,819,186, forward strand.
GCTCCAACTCTTTTCCTCGATGTTCCCTCTCTTATCTGGCATTCCTGTTGCTCATCTTCACAAGTTCATAAGTGATAGGAGCAGAATTAGGCCATTCGGCCCATGTTCTACTCTGTCATGCAATCATGGCTGATCTATCTCTCCCTCCTAATGCCATTTATGGATAGGCAACGTTTCAAGTCGGGACCTCTCTTCTGACTCTGAAGACCTGGAATGTCACGTATCCATGTCCTCGTGAGATGTTGCCTGACTGAGTTAATCCAGCATTTTGAGATCTGGATTCATGTTGGTCTGAATTTAATTGTCCTCAGGATAATTTAATTGTGTTCTGGATCGCTACCTTCTGAGGCTAAGATCCTACGATCTGGAATTCCCAAATTCCCAAATCTCCTCACCCACATCCCCTGCGCTATCTACTGTGTGCCCACTTCACGAATAGTGAAAGGCCTGGATCGAGTGGGTGTGGAGAGGATGTTTCCACTAGTGGGAGAGTCTAGGACCAGAGGACACAGCCTCAGAATTAAAGGACGTTCCTTTAGGAAGGAGATGAGGAGGCAATTTCTTTAGTCGGAGGGTGGTGAATCTGTGAATCTGCTCTACTGAGAGGACTGGATAGAGGAGTCAAACGGAGATGAATCGATAGATATAGACACAAAATGCCGGAGTAACTCAGCGGGTCAGGCAGCATCTCTGGAGGGTGGTGAATCTGTGGAATTCTTTGCCGTGGTATCAAGTCAATGGATATTTTTAAGGCAGACATAGATAGATTCTTGATTAGTACGGGTGTCAGATGTTCTGGGGGAAAGGCAGGAGAATGGGGTTAGGAGGGAGAGATAGATCAGCCATGATTGAATGGCGGAGTTGACTTGATGGGTCGAATGGCCTAATTCTGCTCCTGATCCTTGCGAACTGATGAATTTTGAGGCTACCACCTTGACTGAGTTTACTTGCCGACAGTGTTTGCTTTCCTTTCACTAGCTGGTTGGCAGCATTGTCTGAAGTCTCCCCGCCCCACCGTTAACTTGTGATGCACTGTTGCATCCATGACACATATTGTTGATGTAGGGCGTGCCAGTGTATCCGGTTAATTGCCGCTGTTGCTTGGCACGGTCACTTTGCATATCCCTGGGAAAAGCCCAGTGTGTCTGTGTGTATCTGACGAATTCCCAATTAAAAAATAGAGCCTCTCCTTGTCTCTATTGCTCCTTTTGTTATTTCCCTCCTTCAGTAACTTTACCTGGTCAAGTTGACCCAGACAACATGAAGTTATGGGATGAAAAGTGACCATGAGCCAATGATACTTCATTGTCTCGAGTACTAGTAGAGTGAAATGCTTTATTTTGGATACAACCCCAACTCTTTTCCTCGATGTTCCCATTCTTATCTGGCATTCCTGTTGCTCATCGTCATCAATTCATAAGTGATAGGAGCAGAATTAGGCCATTCGGCCCATCAAGTCTACTCTGCTATCCAATCATGGCTAATCTATCTCTCCCTCTCAACTCCTGCCTTCTCCCCATAACCCCTGACGCCCGTACTAATCAAGAATCTATCTATCTCTTGCCTTAAAAACATCCATTGACTTGGCACTACAGCCTTCTGTGTCAAAGATTTAAACAGATTCACCATCCTCTGACTGAAGAAATTCTTCCTCCTCCCCTTTCTGAAGAAGGGTCTCGACCCGAAACGTCACCCATTCCTTCTCTCCAGAGATGTTGCCTGTCCCGCTGAGTTACTCCACCGTTTTGTGTCTATCCTCCTTTCTGAAGATACATCCTTTAATTCTGAGGACATGGCCACTGGACGTAGACTCTCCGACTGGTGGAAACATCTTCTCCACATCCACTCTATCGGGGCATTTAGCATTCGGTTTCAATGAGGTCCCTTCTCCTTCTTCCAAGATCGAGCAAGTATAGGCCCAGTGCCGTCAAATGCTCATCATATGTCAACCCATCCAACCTTGATGATATCCAACCCCCTCCCCAATGTGAGATCTGGATTTGTGTTCCTTTCATCAACCGCTTCTACCAACAATATCTGATCACCTCTTTTTTTTTTTTTTTTTTCCCCTTTTCAAAAACTTTATCCGACACAGTCATATGATGCAACACATCAAAACATAATCAGAAATTACACTATAACAAATACTCATTATAGTACGACAATGCATTCATTGTTTACAATGCTCTCAACCCCACGCGGTGACCAACGCCCAATATCTGATCACCTCCTTGGCTTCAGGTTCTCTATCTCTCTCTCTCTCGCTCTCTTTCTCTCACACGCTACTTTTTACAGACGGTGACTTCCCGGCCACGCCACAAAAAAAAGAAGAGAGACCGCAAGCGCTCTAGAAAGAAGGGCAAGGGCAAAGGCAAAGGAAAAGGAAAAGGCAAATCAAAGAAATCGAAAAAAAACCGCAGGAAGAAGGAGAAAGATCGTGCCGCTCGGCAAAAGATAGACACACTTAGAGTTGGGGAAAAGGTAGATGAAGCACACTCGCTCAGCTCCTCCTCAGGGCAATGTCGGAGGAGCGTCGAAGACTGGCACGTGTGGCCCCTGCTAACTTAATCCAACCTTGCTGCGCTCTGCACTGCCCTGTTCGCATTACATCCTCCGATTCCATCCAACCCTCCCCTGCCACCATCTCCAACTCTTCACGCAGCCTGCCCGTTCAAAGTGGAAGGGAAGGTACACAAAAAAGTTGGAGAAACTCAGCGGGTGCAGCAGCATCTATGGAGCGAAGGAAATAGGCAACGTTTCGGTCCGAAACCCTTCTTCAGACCCGAAACGTTGCCTATTTCCTTCGCTCCATAGATGCTGCTGCACCCGCTGAGTTTCTCCAGCATTTTTGTCTACCTTCAATTTTCCAGCATCTGCAGTTCCTTCTTAAACAAAGTGGAAGGGAAGTTGGGGAGACTTTGTTAGTTAAGTGCTTCCTTTATTAGAGGGTGTGGTGTATATGGGTGTGGAAGGGAGGGGGGAGGGGGGGGGTGGTGAGGAGTGTTAATGTCACTTCCCAAAGATGGGCTAAGAATTCAGTTTTTTAGTTTAGTTTGGTTTGATTTAGTTTAGTTTAGTGATTTTTAGTTTCACTTGGTTGACTTTAGTTTAGTTTAGAGGGACAGCACGGAAATAGGCCCTTCGGCCCACCGAGTCCGTGTCGAACAGTGATTCCCCCTTCACTTACACTATCCGATATACACACTATGGACAATTTACCATCTTCACCAAAAACCAATGAACCTACACACCTGTACGTCTTTAGAGTGTGGGAGGAAACCGGAGCACCCAGAGAAAAGCCACGCAGGTCACGGGGAGAACGTACAAACTCCGTGCAGGCAGCACCCGTAGTCAGGATCGAACCCGGGACTCTGGCGCTGTGAGGCAGCAACTCTACCGCTGCGCCCCCTGCCGCCCCAGAGGAATTGTCAGGATTTGTGAAGGGCTCTTCCCTTCCCTGAAGAGATTGTGTTCTTGGTAACATCACATCACTCCCGTCATCTCCATGCTCCACCCCGCACTGCCCTCTGCCCATCGCCACGGTTATTGTAATGCGATTTGAACGGGGTTTGACGAGCTTCTATGTTGCACATGGATTAATGCATTACTGAGACATTGCTGACCATCGGAATGCTCGCTGCACAGCTGTAACCGAAGGCCATAATCACGCTTTTTACCATTCGATCACCAAACTTTAACCACACGCTTCATCACAAGCTTAAATTTGTTTGACTGCTGACGTATCAGTGATTTAATGATTTAATTTGGAGGAATTTTCAGGTACCAACATAAGTGGAAGATATCTCCTTGAGCTTGAAGCTTGTGGTAAAATGGTTGTTGTTTTTTCTTGACTAGGTTAGAACACAGTCCCCATCCTTATCTCCTCCCTTCCACAATGGTGGTCCATGGGGTAAAATGCATCGGACTCAGTTGATGGAGACTTGCCCACCTAGGGTTTAATCCCCACTGCCCATAGGGTGAAACTGGAAGGCCCATTTATCCAATTGAATCATTCCTTACCAACCCAATCAGGAGGTCAAGTGGAAGAGGCATGTGTCATGGCGCTGGTCCTGACCGCTTGATAGTGGGTGACAAGGAGAGTGTTGAGCTGGAGCAAGGGAAGAGGGAGAGCTTATGTCAGTCGAGGTGAAAGTACAGTTTTGGTCTCTAAATCTGAGGAAAGACATTCTTGCCATAGAGGGAGTACAGAGATGGTTCACCAGACTGATTCCTGGGATGTCAGGACTTTCATATGAAGAAAGACTGGGCTTGTACACGCTAGAATTTAGAAGATTGAGGGGGGATCTTATAGAAACTTACAAAATTCTTAAGGGGTTGGACAGGCTAGATGCAGGAAGATTGTTCCCGATGTTGGGGAAGTCCAGAACAAGGGGTCGCAGTTTAAGGATAAAGGGGAAATCCTTTAGGACCGAGATGAGAAAAACATTTTTCACACAGAGAGTGGTGAATCTCTGGAATTCTCTGCCACAGAAGGTAGTTGAGGCCACAGTTCATTGGCTATATTTAAGAGGGAGTTAGATGTGGCCCATGTGGCTAAAGGGATCAAGGGGTATGGAGAGAAGGCAGGTACAGGATACTGAGTTGGATGATCAGCCATGATCATATTGAATGGCGGTGCAGGCTCGAAGGGCCGAATGGCTACTCCTGCACCTATTTTTTTATGATTCTATGAAAGCAGAAAAAGATTAAAATTCCCTGCATCAGATAAGCAGGATAAAAAATGATCAAGGTTCCTTGACAAAGTATTTGGGTCATTGAACCAAAGCCAGACAAAGTCGGAAGATTGGATCACCTCATGAATGATGGTATTATTCAGAAGGTGATTAAGAACTGTGTAATCCATCTTCTTTGTCGATTTGGCCATCGATTCCTTGCCCAGTTCTCCTGTCTGAGGACTTGTGGATCCTAAATAACTCCTCCAATTGTTGGAGACTCTTGAGAGGAAGAGATCGGGTAGATGCACAGAGTCTCTTGCCCAGAGTAGGGGAATCGAGGACCAGAGGACATAGGTTCAAGGTGAAGGGGTAAAGATTTAATAGGAATCTGAGGTGTAACTTTTTCACACAAAGGGTGATGTGTGTATGGAACGAGCTGCTGGAGGAGGTAGTTGAGGCTGGGACTATCCCAATTTTTAAGAAACAGTTAGACAGGTACATGGATTGGACAGGTTTGGTGGGATATGGACCAAACGCAGGCAGGTGGGACAAGTGTAGCTGGGACATGTTGACCGATGTGGGCAAGTTGGGGCCGAAGGGCCTGTTTACATACTGTATCATTCTATGACTGAAGTCCTGGCTGAGGAGATATCTAGACTTGCCTAGGAAGAGGTCACCTCTCTGCTCCTGCAGCGACCACCAGGCTAAGCCGCAGGGAGCAGCGTCTTCTGTTGTCTGACCCTCTTGTTTTCCTGCACCCCATCTCAGGACACTGAGCCCATTGCAGAGGGAGAGGTGGACAATGTTTACGACTACTTTCTCGGCCCAGAGTACTACACGGACTTGGAGTCAGCGATCTACAACGCCTCGACCACTATCGATGCAGTGGAGGGAAACGCGATGGACCATGAGGTAAGCTCCGCTCTAGCGGTGGCCGTGGCTCTGGCAAGGCGGCGCAGTGGTGCAGCTGGTAGCGCTGCTGCCTCATAACGCCAGAGATGTGGGTTTCACCGCCGAGCGTCGGTGTGTCACTCTGCGCATACTCCTGCATCTTGGAATGCACCATTCTGCGGCTGCCACTTGCGGGCATCTCCTGTCTCAGGAAGACCACCAGGTTCTGGGCAGACCCTTTGACTAGGTCGATGAATGGTCAGTGTCTGAAGAAAGGGGTGGTGTGGTGGCGCAGCGGTAGAGTTGCTCCTCATGGCGCCAGAGACCCGGGTTCCATCCTGACCTTGGATGTGTGTGTGTGTGTGTGTGTGTGTTGTGTGTGTGTGTGTGTGTGTGTGTGCGTGGGTGTGTGTGTGAGCGTGTGTGTGTGTGTGTGTGTGTGTGCGTGTGTGTGTGTGTGCACGTGTGTGTGTGTGTGTGTGCGTGTGTGTGTGTGTGTGTGTGTGTGTGCGTGTGTGTGTGCGTGTGCGCGTGTGTGTGTGTGTGTGTCTGTGTGTGTGTGCGTGTGTGTGTGTGTGTGTGTGTGTGTGTGTGTGTGTGTGTGTGTGTGTGTGTGTGTGTGTGTGTGTGTGTGTGTGTGTGTGTGTGTGTGTGTGTGTGTGTGTGTGTGTGTGTGTGTGTGTGTGTGTGTGCGTGAGTGTGTGTGTGTGTGTGTGTGTGTGTGTGTGTGTGTGTGTGTGTGTGCGTGTGTGTGTGTGAGTGTGTGTGTGTGTGTGTCTCTGTGTGTGTGTGTGCGTGAGTGTGTGTGTGAGCGTGTGTGTGTGTGTGTGTGTGTGTGTGTGAGTGTGTGTGTGCGTGTGTGTGTGTGTGTGTGTGTATATGTGTGAGCGTGTGCGTGTGTGTGTGTGTGCGTGTGTGTGTGTGTGTGTGTGTGTGTGTGTGTGTGTGTGTGTGTGTGCGTGTGTGTGTGTGTGTGTGTGTGTGTGTGTGTGTGTGTGTGTGTGTGTGTGCGTGTGTGTGTGTGTGTGTGTGTGTGTGTGTGTGTGTGTGTGTGTGTGTGTGTGTGTGTGTGTGGTTTACACGTTCTCCCCGTGACCATGTGCGTTTCCTCCACAGTTGCTCCGGTTTTCCCCCATATTCCAAAGAGGTGCAGGTTTGTAGGATAATTGGTCCCAAGTGTGTAGGGAGTGGACGTGCAAGTGAGATAACATTGAACTAGTGAGACTAGATGATCAAAGGTTGCTGTGGACAAGGGCCAATTTCCATGCTGTATTTCCTAACTAAACTAAAAACCAAGCAGGAAGGTTAAGGAAGACAAAAATGCTGGAGAAACTCAGCGGGTGCAGCAGCATCTATGGAACGAAGGAAATAGGGCTGAAACCCTTCTTCAGACCCAAAGCGTTGCCTATATCCTTCGCTCCATAGATGCTGCCGCACCTGCTGAGTTTCTCCAGCATTTTTGTCTACCTTCGTTTTTCCAGCATCTGCAGTTCCTTCTTAAACAGGAAGGTTGAGGAACGGGGCATTAACAACCCTGGCCTCTTGGACTTCAAGGGATTCAACCATTGGATAAAGGGGTGGCACATGATGAGATTGATAGCCTGTGGCTTATTTGAGAGATATAACTCCTTACTGCTTTCCTCTCCAAAATCACCAGGCTTAAAACGAGGAAAACATGTGGGAAGTTCTGTCTGAAGAAGGGTCCAGAACCAAAATGTCTCCTATGAATGTTTCCTTATGATTCTGATTATACTGCTGAGTTATTCCAGCACTTTGTGTCTTTCTTCGATATAGAGCAGCATCTGCAATTCATTGTCATTACAAGAATGTGTGGAAACAAGGAACTGCATATGCTGGTTTGCGGGGGGGAAAAAGCACAAAGTGCTGGAGTAACTCAGCGGGTCAGGCAGCATCCCTGGAGGACATGGATAGTTGGCGTTTGGGATCAAGACCCTTGAATTTCTGTCACTCCTTACTGATCTTTTCATCACTTAATAGTGAAGGAATTGGTTTGGGAAGTTTAGTCACTATTGTAATCTTGTAAAAATAATAGAGTTGGCTGACTGTGCTGCAGTTTGGCTGTGAAACATTGTGTTATCTAGGTTCACTCACTGACAGAATATAGACATTGCTGTCAATGGCAGTGTTATTTACCTAGTCCTCAATGCCACCGAACTGTTGCAGGTACAATCGCAACGTTTAAGAAACATTTAGACAGGTACATGGAATGCAGGAGGGTCTCGACTCGAAACATCGCCCATTCCTTCTCTCCAGAGCTGCTGCCTGTCCCGCTGAGTTATGCCCCTGTCCCACTTAGCAAACCTGAACGGAAACCTCTGGAGACTTTGCGCCCCACCCAAGGTTTCCAGAGGTTTCAGGTGGTTGCTGGAGGTTGCAGGTGGTTGCCGGAGGTTGCAGGTAGTGGAAGCAGGTAGGGAGACTGACAAAAACCTCCGGGAACCGCACGGAAACCTTGGGTGGGGCGCAAAGTCTCCAGAGGTTTCCGTTCAGGTTTCCTAAGTGGGACAGGGGCATTACTCCAGCATTTTGTGTCGCTCTTCGGTACATGGATAGGACAGGTTTGGAGGGATATGGGCCAAACGCAGGGACTTGGTGGTCAGAATGGGCAAGTTGGGCCGAAGGGCATGTTTCCACGCAGTATGTATCTACGTCAAGGAGATCACTAGGAGAACATTTATGGTTCACTACAAATAACTCTAATGAAGGTGCTAGTTAGCCGCCACCTGCAGTTTAGTTTAGATTAGGTTAGTTTAGAGATACATTGCACATAAAGGCCTTTCGGCCCACCGAGTCCGTGCCGACCAACAATCCCCGCACAGTAACGCTATCCTACACACACTAGGGACAACCTACTATTATACAAAGCCTACAAACCTGCACATCTTGGGAGTGTGGGAGGAAACCGGAGCTTCCCGGAGAAAACCCACGCAGGTCACAGGGAGAACGTACAAACTCCGTACAGACAGGATCGAACCCGTGTCTCTGGCGCTGTGAGGCAGCAACTCTACCGCTGCGCCACGGAGCGCCCTTAGTTCTTCTAGTGGTGGTGTTGGCTGGTGTGGGCAGGTTGGGCCCAAGGGCCTGTTTCCACGCTGTATGACTGACTCTATGACCCTATGGCCGAGGCGGCAGATCGGTGAGTCCGCAGTCATGTGTGGTCCAGACTGTGGAATGATAACAGTTTACCAGACCAGCTTTTGTGGCAATCTCATGATTTCATCCTCACTATTGTTGAGACTAGCCAGATTTCTTTGTTTAAAATTCCACGTATGTTTAATTTGTTGAATATAAACTTGTATCCGCCATGGTGGGAATTGAACTTGTGTCTCAAGATGAATTATTTGTGATCCTGGCTACTGGTTTAATAGTTCAACTGCTTTATTACCATGCCCCTGTTATGTTGGACAACCCTCCATATCTTACCGCCAATTAGTTCTGCCAATTCTCGAGTTCATTCATTTCATTTCTGTTGGCAGAGAACCTCTGTTATACTGCAAGAAGTGACTCATTTTCAGATCATTTGTCAAAGCAATATTTCGCTATTTGGGTCATTTGCCAAATCCACTTACACTGTAATTACAGGAGAAGGGGGGGAGAAAAAATCGTGCAGAAAATACTGCAGAGGGAAAAAAAGCCTGAAAGACTCAGCTAGTCAGGCAGCAACTGTGTGGAGAGAATCAAAGTTGATGGGCCTGTCCCACTTGCAAGACTTAATTCACGACCTTTTTTACTCGTGGACATTTTTCATCATGCCAGAAAAAATGCTCCGACCTATTTGATGCCATGAGTACCTACGACTAGCATCACGGCCTGCTACGACTTACCTACGACCTCGTGACGACCATGCTGCGAGTATGAGTCAAGGGCAAACTCGGCAGAGGTCGTGAATTAGGTCGTGAAAGTGGGACAGGCCGTTGAATGTTTCAGGTGTGGGAAGGAACTGCAGTTGCTGGTTTACATCTCGCATTCCGACAGGATGGGAAAGTGCCTGAGCCGGCTGCCCGCCCCTTCTCTGGGGTTACGTCCGTGCCCGGGTGGTGTTAGCGCGGGACTACGCACTGTCCACAGGCTCCCTGGGGGATTTCCTAGACCGCTGGGCACCGCGGGGGGCGGAATACATCCACAATAAGGATGGGGAATTAGTAATTTAATATTCAATATATAATAATATTCGCTTCATTTTGGTGGTGGGTTTGTTCGGTTTTTTTGTACTGTACATATCATTTTTTGTAAATAGTTGATTTAAATTACTTTTGTGAAAAAAAAAGCAGAATGGGAAAGGGAGGGAATTTTTTTTAACTTGCAGCGAGAGGGATATAAAGGGAAAAGGGAATATTTCCTGGGACTGTCACTCCAAGATGGTCTCTTTGACATCCATCTTTCCCTCCGCTCTCTACGCAACAAAGTTTTAAGCTGTGCTTTTTCTCGTCTCTTCTCATCACGAACTGAAATGTCAATGCTATATTTCTTCCCACAAAAGCTGCCTGAACTGCTGGGTGAATACAACATTTTCTGCTTCTGTTAGGATTACCTACGAATCGTAGAGTCCTAATGCTATACAGCATGGAAGGAGGCCCTTCGGCCCACCTAGTCCATGCCAATCACGATCAACCATAAACTAGTTCTATCCTACGATTTACAGAAACCAATTAACCTACAAACCAGCGCATCTTTGGAATTTGTGTTGGGAATGGATTGGGTCGTCTCCAAAGAAACTGAAAGGGCAACTATCCTTTCTCTCCACAGCTGCTGCCTGACCTCCTGAGTAAGCTAAACTAAACTAAACTCAGACTGAAGAAGGGCCTCTAGATAGAACTCTCGGGGCTAGTGGAATCCAGGGATATGGGGAGAAGGCAGGCACGGGTTATTGATTGGGGACGATCACATTGAATGGCGGTGCTGGCTCGAAGGGCCAAATGGCCTCCTCCCGCACCTATTTTCTATGTTTCTATGACCCGAAACATCACCCATTCTTTCTCTCCAGAGACGCTGCCTGACCCGCTGATTTACTCCAGCGTTTTGTGTCTATTTTCTTAAACTAAACTGAACCTCAGCATCTTGAGTCATGGTTCAAATCCAGCTGCAGGCTCCAGTCCACCCCCTTGCCCTTTGTATGACTCATATGTTCTATGCTGCATATTGTTCCATAGCTGTGAGCATTCACTGCTCCAGAGCCTGCAGTGGACATTGAGGTCTGGCTGTTGTGTGGGTTCTTATTTTCCCAACTGGAGATCGTGCCAAAAAACCTCCCACTACATGCAGCGTGTTCTTCATGAAGGCTCCAGCCTCAGGAGAGCTGTGAGGTTAACGTTACATAACGTGAGAGAAAGCTCTAAATGCTGCACACTATCATCCATCTGGCTTAGTTTAGTTTAGTTTAGAGATACAGTGCGGAAACAGGCCCTTCGACCCACCGAGTCCGCGCCGACCAGCGATCCCCGCACCCTAACACTCTCCTACACACACTAAGGATGATTTACAATTTTTACCAAAGCCAATTAACCTACAAACCTGCACGTCTTTGGAGTGTGGGAGGAAACTGGAGCACCCGGAGAAAAGCTATGCAGGTCACGGGGAGAACGTACAAACTCCATGCAGCCAGCACCCATATTCATGATCAAATCCAGGTCTATGGCGCTGTAAGGCAGCAACTCTACCACTGTGCCACCATGCAGCTCAAAGGGGAATGGGGAGAGGGTGGAGTGGGGGGGTGGTTTGTTGATTCACTTCAGTTGCCAAATACATCCAGTGTTTTCCCCTGAGAGTCTTAGATCAGGAATTGTGCAGTCATCTAATACCAACAACCACACTAATAGACAATAGACAATAGGTGCAGGAGTAGGCCATTCGGCCCTTCGATCCAGCACCGGCATTCAATGTGATCATGGCTGATCATCCCAAATCAGTACCCCGTTCCTGCTTTCTCCCCATATCCCCCGACTCCACTATCTTTAAGAGCCCTATCTAGCTCTCTCTTGGAAGTATCAGTTTAAGAACAAGGGGTAAGCCATTTAGAACGGAGACGAGGAACCACTTTTTCTCACAGAGAGTGGTGAGTCTGTGGAATTCTCTGCCTCAGAGGGCGGTGGAGGCAGGTTCTCTGGATGCTTTCAAGAGAGAGCTAGATAGGGCTCTGAAAGATAGCGGAGCCAGGGGATATGGGGAGAAGGCAGGAACGGGGTACTGATTGGGGATGATCAGCCATGATCACATTGAATGGCGGTGCTGGCTCGAAGGGCCGAATGGCCTACTCCTGCACCTATTGTCTATTGTCTCTCTCCCAGTCCTTTAAAATATACTGCAGTTTTTTACTTTAAGGTTGAACAGTATTAGTATAAAATATAGAAAAATAATGTAATGAATGACAACTTATATTGCGGGCGGAAAGGTACCTATTTTGCAAAATTTGTAATGGCTGGAGGTTTCTCCACTGCGCTGACACACGCCTCACATCTTCCCATTGTGCGGCAGAGCATGCGGGAGGAATTCATTGAGGAATCGGAGGGTCCCTTCACCGATGAACACGAGGACTACGATGCAAATGGCTACGATTACGCCTTCAAGGAAGACGAGGACCATTGGAACCAAAGGTTGGGATCATCCGAGTGGGAGGATTCAGACACGCAGGATACGAGGGTAAGCTCGACTCCTTGTCCATTCTAACTTGACCACACTGGGACATGTGATGAAAGAATAGAAACATAGAAACATAGAAATTAGGTGCAGGAGTAGGCCATTCGGCCCTTCGAGCCTGCACCGCCATTCAATATGATCATGGCTGATCATCCAACTCAGTATCCCGTACCCGCCTTCTTCTCTCCATACCCCCTGATCCCCTTAGCCACAAGGGCCACATCTAACTCCCTCTTAAATATAGCCAATGAACTGTGGCCTCGACTACCCTCTGTGGCAGAGAGTTCCAGAGATTCACCACTCTCTGTGTGAAAAAAGTTCTTCTCATCTCGGTTTTAAAGGATTTCCCCCTTATCCTTAAGCTGTGACCACTTGTCCTGGACTTCCCCAATGGATCGACTGGGCTTATATTCACTTAGAAGGATGAGAGGCAGTCCTAGAGAGACATATAAAATTATTAAGGGATTGGACAGGATAGATGCAGGTAAAATGTTCCCCATATTAGGGGAGTCCAGAACCAGGGGTCACAGTTTTAGAATATGGGGTCGGACATTTAGGACTGAGATGAGGATAAACTTTTCCACACAGAGAGTTGGAATTCTCTGCCACAGAAGGCAGTGGAGGCCGATTCACTGGATGTTTTCAATATAGAGTAGGATGTGGCTCTTAGGGCTAAGAATCAAGGGATATGGGGATAAAGCAGGAACGGGGTACTGTTCTGGATGATCAGCCATGATCATATTGAATGACGGTGCTGGCTCGAAGGGCTGAATGGCCTTCTCCTACACCTATTTTCCATGTTTCTATGTTTCTCCATTAGTTGGGCATGTTTTTGATCTTGCCAGAATAGGAGATATTCCATATTATTTTATGTTTGATTGATCGATTAGATTAAAGGTCATAGGACCAGAATTAGACCATTCGGCCCATTGAGTTTGCTCCGCCCATTCGATCATGGCTGATCTATTTTTCCTTCTCAACCCCATTCTCCCCGTTACCTTTGATACTCTTACTAACACCAAATGATCCAATTTGTCCTGATTTTGGATGATCAGCCATGACCATATTGAATGGCGTTGCTGGCTCGAAGGCCTACTCCTGCACCTATTTTCCATGTTTCTACTTTTTCTGAATTGGACCCCTTTGGATGGAGATATCTAGCTAATCATTTCTAATGAAATCTTGTGGATTCATACATTTTGGCCTTCTCCAAGAGAGAGCTAGATAGGGCTCTTAAAAATAGTGGAGTCATGGGATATGGGGAGAAGGCAGGAACGGGGTACTGATTGGGGATGATCAGCCATGAATGGCGGTGCTGGCTCGAAGGGCCAAATGGCCTACTCCTGCACCCATTGTCTATTGCCTTGTTTACCTGGGGGTCTGGGCTGTTTCTCAGGCCAGCATAAGATACATTAGTGGGTTTGAGCTGGGAGTGGGAGCGGACTCTGGCTTTGTCAACATCCACCTCAGACTCCGTGCGACTTGTGAAGGCGGTGGGTTGATTTGCAACGAGCTGTTGATGGGTTCTCTGGCTGACGTCACTTGCACCAGTCTCACCCTTGATTATTTTTGTGCCTTTTACAGCAGAGGGGTGAGAAGGGGGAGAAGGGCGAGCCAGGGGTTATCGAACCGGTGAGTAGATGAAGCATGCAGTCTATAACAGTGACCGTATTGTTGTCCTCTCGACAACTTCTCTACCCCTTGTACACTTTGTCAACGCCACCCTCTTTGCCCAATCACGGAACTGTACAACAGCGAAACACACCCTTTGGCCCAACTCGTCCAGACTGACCTATTAAGCTAGTCCCACTTGCCTGCGATTGACCCATATCGCTCTAAATCTTTCCGCACCATGTCAAATGCCATCAAGTTGTAATTGCAACCACTCGACCACTTCCTCTGGAATCTTGGTCCCTATACTCACTCTTCCCACTCTTCCGTTAACAAATCCCAGGATTGCTAACCATCCTCTGGTCCCTCCTCGATCCTCCGCAGGTGTTGGCGTGCAACCTATCCCACCTTCCCTTCACACCAAGGCAGACACAAAGTACTGGAGTAACTCAACGGGTCAGGCAGCATCTCTGGAGAACATTAGCGGAATTCCCAGCCACAGAGGGTAGTGGAGGCCAAGTCACTGGATGGATTTAACAGAGATTTAGATAGAGCTCTAGGGGCTAGTGGAATCAATAGATATGGGGAGAAGGCAGGCATGGGTTATTGATTGGGGATGATGGGGAAGAGGGCCACCTCTACGTTTCAGGATGCATTGACAGTCCTGATGGAACAACAACTGAAGAACATCGCGATATCTTTTCGCTGTAGTTCAAAGAATGTTCCAATGGAGATATTAGTGAACGTCAGGCTCCTCTTGACAGAAACATGAACACTTGGCAGGGACAATCCAACATCAGTAGCTCGCAGGGAAAAGCCAAGCCTACATGTGTGTCAAATCTCTCACATACTGACATCAGAAGCTTTCCCTCCTTTGAAGGAGGGAACGCCAATGGTGATGTTAGCCAGATGCAATGTCAGAGGACATGCCCAGAGTTGCCAAAGCCTTGGGGAACCTCCACTAATCTAACGATAAATCAGTCCTTTTGAAATCAACCCACTCCTTTGATAAACTCGACTGTTAAGCAAAAATATTCCTGAGTGTTTACTACCAAAACCAACTGCGGGTGAATTGTAAAACGATCACAAGTTTGCTATGTTTGTTAATGTTCTTCTTTGTTTCCTTTGAAGGGAATGCTCTTGCCAGGACCTGTGGGACCTGCGGGACCTGAGGTGAGTTATCTGCATCTTCTAGGACCTTTGGGTGGATGTCCATACGTGAGGGGAGGTTCTCCGCTCGTTAAACGGTCTGTGATCGTTAAGCCGATGGGATGGGGCCTAGGTCCCTCGCACAAATCGGCCTCCATTGCGCAGTTGAGGTCATTCTCATAAAACCATTCGATTCACTGAACACCTCCGCTCAGTCCGTCCTGAACCAACCTGATCTCCCGGTGGCTCAGCATTTCAACCCCCCCTCCCATTCCCAATCTGACCGTTCTGTCCTGGGCCTCCTCCATTGTCAGAGTGAGGCCCAGCGCAAATTGGAGGAGCAGCGCCTCATATTTCACTTGGGCAGTTTACACCCCAGTGGTATGAACATTGACTTCTCTAACTTCAGATAGCCCTTGCTCTCTCTCTCCATCCCATCCCCCTTTCCAGTTCTCCCACTTGTCTTACTATTTCATAGAAACATAGAAACATAGAAATTAGGTGTAGGAGTAGGCCATTCGGCCCTTCGAGCCTGCACCGCCATTCAATATGAACATGGCTGATCATCCAACTCAGTATCCCGTACCTGCCTTCTCTCCATACCCCCTGATCTCCTTAGCCACAAGGGCCACATCTAACTCCCTCTTAAATATAGCCAATGAACTGTGGCCTCAACTACCCTCTGTGGCAGAGAGTTCCAGAGATTCACCACTCTCTGCGTGAAAAAAGTTCTTCTCATCTCGGTTTTAAAGGATTTCCCCTTTATCCTTAAGCTGTGACCCCTTGTCCTGTGACCCCTCACCTCCTTTCTGACTACATTATTTCTTTGTCCCCTCCCATCCCCTGCCAGTTCCTTCTCTCCATAGATGCTGCCTGACCCGCTGAGTTACTCCAGCATTTTGTGTTGACCTAGTTCCATGGGCCTTTGTTCTTGAGCCCTGTTGGCAAGGATGCGGGGATGTCAAGTCGATGATTACTCCATCAGTTAGTTGGACTTTATCCAGAAAGCTACCAATTTCCCCAAGATGTCCTTCTCATTCCTAAATTTAGAATCAACAGTTAACAACACAGTGGTAGAGATGCTGCCTCACA
>NC_073415.1:6840258-6855258 GCF_028641065.1 Leucoraja erinaceus
ATACTATAGCACGCAGGGCAGGTCTCTGATTTTGTCTGTGTGTGTGTGCGTGTGCGTGTGTGTATATGTGTATGGCTGTGTATGTGTGTTGCATATATGTGTGTGTTTGTGAGTGCTCCTGTGTGTGTGTTACTTGTTTGTGTGTGCGTGCCCAAGTGTATGTGTGCATGTGTCTGTGTGTGTGCGCGTGCGTGTGTGAGTGTGCGTTTATGTTATATGTATGTGTGTTGTGTGTGTTTGTGTGTTCATGTGTGTATGTGTGCGTGCGTGTGTTAGTGTGTATGTGTGTTTGTTTGTGTGTTCGTTTGCGTATGTATGTGTATGTGAAAGTGGAAGTTTGCATGTGTGTGTGTGTATGCATGCGTGAGTCTGTGTTTGTGTGTATATTTGTGTGTTGTGTGTATTTATGTGTGTATGTGTGCGTGCGTGTGTTAGTGCGTATGTGTGTTTGTTTGTGTGTTCGTTTTTGTATATGCATGTGTGCCACTGCGTGTGTGTATGCATGTGTATGTGAAAGTGGAAGTTTGCATGTGTGTGTGCGTGCGTGTGTGTGTGTGTGTGTGTGTGTGCGCGTGTGTGTGTATATTGTGTGTGTGTGTGTGTGCACACGTGTGTGTGTGTATTGTGTGTGTGTGTGTGTGTGCGCGTGTGTGTGTGTATATTGTGTGTGTGTGTGTGTTGTGGGGGAAGGTCCTTTCAAACAGATGTATGGGAAGTTGTGAATGGCGGCTGCCCTGATCCCAGGACCAGATGCCAGGTGTAAAAACATCAAGGGAAATGATGCGTGCGTGTTCTGCGAGGAGCGGTGACTGCAGTAAACAGGGCAGCTCAACAACTAGCACAAAGGCAAGCTCACACAGTGTACACAGGTCATGCTAACTCCGTACAACTCACAATGTGGCCCTCACATCCTCAACAGGCATCGTCCACATCTCTCAACGGCTTCAGCTTCTGAGCTGCTCAATCATGATTGTTTGAACCAATTCCAATTAAAACTCAGTCACTTTCCCTCTGCCTGCTTTTCCATTCCCTCGCCCATTCTCTTATCCCTCTCTCTTTTCCCCCCTTCCCCCTCTCCCCCCTCTCCCCCTCTCCCCCCCCCTCCCCTCTCCCCCTCTCTCCCCTCTCACCCCCCCCTCCCCCTCTCCCCTCTCTCCCTCTCTCCCTCCTCTCCCCTCCTCCCTCTCTCCCCTCCCCCCTCTCCCTCTCTCCCCCTCCTCTTCCCTCTCCCCTCTCCCTCTCCCCCTCTCCCCCTCTCTCCCTCTCTCCCCCTCTCCCTCCTTCCCCCCCCCCCCCTCCCTCCCCCCCCCCCTCCCGCCCTCCCTCTCTCGCCCATCCCTCCCTCTCCCCCTCTCCCCCTCCCCTCCCCCCCCTCTCTCCCCCCCCCTCCCCCTCTCCCCCTCTCCCTCCCCCTCTCCCCCTCTCCCCCCTCTCCATCCCTCCCTCCCTCCCCCTCCCCCTCTCTCCCTCTCCCCCTCCTCTCCCCCTCTCCCCCTCTCCCCCCTCTCCCCTCTCCTCCCCCCTCCCCCCTCCCCCCCCTCCCCCCCCCCCCTCTCCCCCTCTCCCTCCTCTCCCCCCCTCTCCCCCTCCCCCCTCCCCCCCTCTCCCCCTCTCCCTCTCTCTCCCCCTCTCTCCCCCTCTCCCCCTCCCCCTCTCCCCCCCTCTCTCTCCCCCCCTCCCCCCCTCTCCCCCTCTCCCTCTCTCTCTCCCCTCTCCCCCCTCTCCCCCTCCCCCCCTCCCCCCCTCTCCCCCCCTCCCCCCCTCCCCCCCCCTCCCCTCCCCCCCTCTCTCTCCCCCTCTCCCCCCTCTCCCCTCTCTCCCTCTCTCTCCCCTCCCTCCCCCTCTCTCCCTCCTCTCCCCCCTCCCTCTCTCTCCCCCTCTCTCCCCCCTCTCCCCCTCTCTCCCCCTCTCCCCCTCTCCCCCCCTCCCCCACTTTTCTCCCTCCCTCTCCCCCACCCTCCCCACCTCTCTCTACCCCATTCACCATGTTGAAAATCCAGCGGTGACCAGAAAGACGCTTAGACTCTTTGGGTGACTGAGGAGACGACTCACGAACATATAGGCGACATGTCGCGGGGTGAAGCCTGTACGGTTGTGAGTAGTCGCCCAAAGAGTCGTACCTTGTTCTGGTCGCCACTGGATTTTCAACATGTTGAAAATTTTCGGCGACCTGCAACAACCTATGACGGGTGTCGGCTGTTCCCGAAAAAGTTGCGTAAGTGGGACTGGCCCTTTAGTCCACTCATTGGAACATCTCCACTGATGAAGATCTTCATGAAGATCTTGCCATCCTTTCTCCTCCAGAGATGCATCTATCTTTGCTGATAAAACATAAATAATTCATCAGGTTTGAGAGGCTTTGAGCAATTGCAATGATATGACAGGTCCTATTTTATTCCATCTATTGATCCAACGAACACTGTCAACTTTCATTGTTAGTGACCTGTAAACCTACCCCAGATAAAACAACTCTCGCTGTTCATACCTTCCTTGTTTCTGCACTAGAGTCCCTTATTGAAACACACAAGAGATGTTTGACTAAATAAAACTGCTGGCAGAAGTTTAGCAAAACGCAAAGTGCTGGAAGAACTCAGAGGGTCGGGCAGCATCAGTGGAGAGAATGGACAGGTGATGTTTCAGGTCGGTCTTCAAGAAGGGTCCCAACCCAAAACTTCGCCAGGTCACTCACTACACAGATGCTGCCTGACCCACTGAGTTTCTCCAGCACTTTGATTTTTGCTCTAGATTCCAGCTTCTGCAGTTTTCTGTGGCTCTTTAGCGGAGTAACTAAGGAAGGCGGGTAGTATCAGTGGAGAGAAATGGGCAGACAATGTTTTGGGTCGGGATTGTTGGAGTAGAGGGGAGAATACTGCCACCTTTCTTGATTAGTATGGAGTTTGTACGTTCTCCCCGTGACCTGTGTGGGTTTTCTCCGAGATCTTCGGTTTCCGCCCACACTCCAAAGACGTGCAGGTTTGTAGGTGAATTGGCTGGGTATGAATGTAAAATTGTCCCTAGTGTGTGTAGGGTAGTGTTAAGGGCTGTCCCACTTGGGCGACCTAATCTGCGAGTTCTGGCGAGTTTGCCCTCGACTCATACTCGCAGCATGGTCGACACAAGGTCTTAGGAGTCTTTGTAACTCTCCTTCATGCTCGAGAGTGGTCTCCGCGTACACGAGGCCTCGGCTAGGTCGCGGCGTATTTTTCAACATGTTGAAAAATGCCCGTGAGTTAATAAAGGTCACCATGGAAAAAAATCGATACTTTTTTTACTCGTAGGTTTAGTCGTAGTAGGTCGGCATGTTAGTCGTAGGTAATCGAGGGTAGTCGAAGATAGTCATAGATAGTCTTCATTATAGTCAAAGGGAGATCGAAGGAGATCATCTTCACTCTCCACTATTCGGTGTCCAATTTTCCCGAAGTTAGTCGTAGTTAGTCGAAGGAGGTCTTCTACATGACACTGTTTTTAACTCTCATAAACTCTTCTAAACTTGCCAATTAGGTCGCCGCAGTGGGACAGCCCCTTTAGTGCGCGAGGATAGCTGGTCTGTGCGGACTCGATGGGCCGAAGGGCCTGCTTCCGCGCTGTACATCTAAAATTAAACTAAACCGAATTGATATAATGGCCCCATCTGCTAACTCTGAGCACATCCTGAAAGAAGAATCAATAAATGATGTTTCCGCCTCATCCCAATGAAACTGCTCTGGGTGTAAGCTGGGAAGTGCAGCTGATTCATCCACATGTGAATTGAATTACAAAAACTGGGAACTGATGCTAAAACTCCTCTCCAGCGCCTGACTGATGCAAACCACTCCGAGGCCGACATCTGTCAACTCCTTTGTGTCTTTTGAGACATTAGAAGAAGATTAAAATTCTCAGATGTTGGGCAGATTTCACGACAGTGAATGCCTGCCTACGAGGCTTATTTTTGATTGAAAAACAATGTTTTGCCAACATTACTAAGCTGAGCACGACGGAACACACATGGGCCGTCGCTCGAGAATCCCATCCTTTATTAAACTCTTTTTATTCGATTTAGTTTAGATATACAGCTCTTTAGAAACAGGCCCCCGCACACTAACTCTATCCTACACACACTAGGGACAATTTACACTTAAACCAAGCCAATTAACACACACACACACACACACCTGTACGTTTTTGGAGTGTGGGAGGAAATCGGAGATCCCGGAGAAAACCTACGTAGGGTGCCGTGTGTGTGTATGTGGAGTTTGTATGTTCTCCCTGTGACCGCGTGGGTTTTCTCCAGTTTCCTCCCACATCCCAAAGACGTGCAGGTTTGTAGGTGAATCAGCCTCTGTAAATTTGCCCTCTGGTTGGAAGGGAACAGCATAACATAGAACTAGTGTGAACAGGTGATCGATGGTCGGCATGGACCCGGAAGGGCCGAAGGGCCTGTTAACATGCTCTATCTCTAAACTAAACGAAACAATAAATCTTCATGTGTCCCTACAGATCAGGTCACTTCTGCAGCCACTAGGATCATATCTGCTCCTTTGTTTGAGGCAATTCTGCTGCATTTGTCGGCTTCCATCCCTTTCAATCAGTCTCGATCCAAAACGTCATCTCTCCATGTTCTCCAGAGATGCTGTCTGACCTCCTGAGTTACTCCAGCACTTTGTATCCTTATGTGTATCAACCAGCATCTTCAGTTCCTTGTTTCTGCTGCATTTAAATGCCCTTTTGAGCATTTAAAGCATTTGAAAAGTATTTAAAAGACAAAGGGAATAGGTGACGTTTCGGGTCGAGATCCTTCTTCAAACCAGGTCTGAAGAAAGGTCTCGAGATTTTTTTGCGCAATCGTCCTGAGGTCTGGAAAATGGGTCATTGTGTGCGTGACCCAAAATTAACTAGGTCCTCTTGCAGCGATGCGGCGGTCTGGTTGAGCACGGGAAACCATGTGTCATTTTCGCGCGGCACGTTCGGGGTAAACCAGCGATGCGTTCCTCGCCAGCGTGCGAGATTTGTCACGCAGGCGGCGTGCGAGGATTTTGTGCAGCACGAAATCCTGGAGCGCCGTGCGATACCGCATGCAACTACTCCACGCCTCTCCATGTGCCCGTCCCGCGCTACCCACACGCTACGCATGCGTCACAACGCAACGACCTATTTTACGTATGAGGCGTAAATGATGTCCCTCTGTGCATCGCCCCTCGTGTGCAGGGAGTGGATCGGAAAGTGGGATAACCAGTGTGAACAGAATGGTCGGCACGGACTCGGTGGGCCGAAGGGCCTGTTTCCACGTTGTATCTCTAACCTGAACTGAACTGAACTCATACAGCACGTGTTACACCATTAATCACTCTGTGAAGGACAGACTATGTAGTGTGAAACATTAATATCAGAGCGCATTGCCCCAGGGCACATATTCCACTGAGAGACAGGTTTGAACCTGATATCAATCGTTTGAACCATGTTCGTTCCGTCTGACAGATTCTTCTCCTTTTTGTCTCCTTCTCCGCCTTAAAACGCAGGGACCTCCAGGAAGACCCGGTTTGCCATGTGCGGACGGAATTCCCGGACCTCCAGGAACCATGCTGATGTTCCCGGTGAGTTCCCGTCCTCATTCCGATCCATTCTTGGGATTTAATTCGGGATCGGAGATTGTAAGTCTGAAACAAAAACAGCCGGAAGACACCCAGCAAGTCAGGCAGCATCTGCGGGAAGAAAAACCAAATTAACACTTTGGACTGAAGACCCATAGTAGAGGAAAGAGGCTTAGCCCGGAATGTTTAAGAAGGAACTGCAGATGCTGGAAAAATCGAATTCACCCGCTGAATTTCTCCAGCATTTTTGTCTAGCCCGGAATGTTAGTGTTGGTTCTCTCCCCACGGATGCTGCCTGACCTGCTGAGTGTTTTTAGCACTTTGTGCTTTATTTCAGATATTCACTATCTGCTTTACTATTAGTGAGCTTTACTTTTAAAGGTTTCAAAGGTCTTTTATTTTCCCGTGTACCAATATGCGAATTACCATACAGCCATACTAAAAAAAAGCAACAAGAGACACACAACTACATAAAAGTTAACATAAACATCCACCACAGTGAATTCCCCACATTCCTCACTGTGATGGAAGGCAATAAAGTCCAATCTTCTTCCCTCATTCTTCTCCCGCGGTCGGGGCAGGCAAACCATCCATTGGGGCAGGCAAACCATCCATTGGGGCAGGCAAACCATCCATTGGGGCAGGCAAACCATCCATTGGGGCAGGCAAACCATCCATTGGGGCAGGCAAACCATCCATTGGGGCAGTCGGACCATCCGTCGGGACGATCGAAGCTCCCGCGGTGGGGAGATCGAAGCCCCCAAGTCAGGGCGGTCGAAGCTCCTGCAGCTTGGAGTTCCCGAAGTCGGTCTCTGATCAGAGACCGCGGACTCTACGATGTTAAAGTCTGGCAGGCACCCGCGGTAGAGCTCAGAGGTCGACCCCTGGCAAAGGGGTCGCGGGCTCCACGATGTTAAGTCCACAGGCGGTGGAGCTCCCGGTCGGTCTCCAGGAAAGGCCGCCAACTCCTCGATGTGAGGCCGCAGTGTGGACGGAGATACGATAAGGTTCATTACTCTTTTTAGGGAAGTGGGAATATAAAATTGAAAACGGGGACCTGGGGTCTGCTAGTTTAATTTAGTTTAGAATTTTATTGTCACATACAGTGAAAAGCTTTTTTATTTTGTGCTATCCAGTCAAAGAAAAGACTACACATGATTACAGTCAAGCCATCACAGTGGACAGATACAAGATAAAGGGAATAATGTTGAGTGCAAGATAAAGTCCAATGAAAGATAGTTCTAAGGTCTTCCATAAGGTAGATGGTAGTTCAGGAGAATCCAGACTGCTCTCTAGTTGGTGAGAGGATGGTTCAGTTGCCTGATAACAGCTGGGAAGAAACTGTCCTTGAATCCAGAGGTGTGCATTTGTAAATGTCTGTATCTCTTGCCTGATGGTGGGCAGGGTGTGACTGGTCCTTGATTATGCTGCTGGCCTTGCCGAGGCAGCGTGAGGTATGAATAGAATCAATGAAAGGGAGGTTAGTTTGTGAGAGAGTGTGGGTGTGTTGGTCATCGTGAACAAGTCGGAGCAAAGGGCCAGTACAAAACAAATGGCACAAATAGCTGGATTAACTCAGCAGGGCAGGCAGGAGAACATGGATAGGTGATGCTTCGGGTCGGGATGCTTCTTCAGACACTAAACAAAGACACAGATCAAAGGCATGCTTTGGTCTGATCTATCCTTCCAGACCAGCTAGGGTGGGTTTAGAGGGATATAAGCCAAACACAATTAAATTCATTGCTCTTTTCTGGCGATGGAGGTCATTGGTGATGCTCAGATCATTTTCTGCTTGTGCTTCAGGTTTCCGTGTTACAGCGGGCTTTCCCACTGAGCTAATTTCACACTTCCTCGGCCTGTCAATGCCAGGATCCCTGCTCAGACACAGCCAGGAGCCAGGGGTGATGAATGCAGGTGGGACTGGGTTGAGCTTAATTTAGTTTAGAGAAACAGCCCCGCATATTATCACTATCCGACACACACTAGGGACAATTTTTTTCCTCCGAAGAACTCATTCTTGCCGCTGGTTTCCCTGCACGGCCTCTCTGACTCAGTGCTAGAACCTCGTACTTGGCTGTGATCCCCAGGCAGGCTCTCTCCTGAGGAGGCAGCTGTGTTTGTATTCATCACCCCTGGCTCCTGGCAGGGCCTGAGCAGGGATCCTGCCAGTGACAGGCCGAGGAGGTGGTGTGAAATTAGCTCAGCGGGAAAGCCCGCTGAAACATGGAAACCTGAAACACGAGGAAAATGATCTGAGCATCACCAATTAATTATCTCCATCGCCAGAAAAATGCAATGAATTGAATAGGAATGGAATTGAATACATTTTATTAGCCAAGCATGTATAAATCCAAGCAATTGGCCTTGATGCTTACCTTGCAAATAACAGCATGATATACAGTAGACAATTAAATATAAAACATTATAATTAAACATGTGGAGAATGAAATAAAATAACAGAGCACAAGGAGGTTGCAGATTTTTGGCTGTTTAGTAGAGCTACTGCTCGTGGGGAAAAAAGCTGTTTTTATGTCTGGCTGTGGCAGCTTTGACAGTCCAGAGTTGCCTTTCGGAGGGAAGTGATTCAAAGAGTTTGTGGCCAGGGTGAGAGGGGTCAGAGATGATCTTGCCCGCTCGCTTCCTGGCCCTTGCAGTGTACAGTTCGTCAATGGGGGGGGAAGGTTGCAGCCAATAACCTTCTCGGCTGATTGAACGATTCGCTGCAGCCTCCGGGTGTCGTGCTTGGTGGCTGAGCCAAACCAGACCATGATGGCCATGTAGAATTGGACCATCATTGCCTGTGGCAGATTGTGCTTCCTCAGCTGCCGCAGGAGATGGTCCCCGAACTCACCCTGACCCTTTCCATTTACAGTTCCAGTATGGAGGGAATGGAGCAAAGGGCCCGGCGATCTCGGCCCAGGAATCACAGGCCCAGGCCATTCTCCAGCAAGCCAGGGTAAGTGACTGATGCCAGACTTTGGCAACTCGCCAAGCATTCACCTTCTCATGGAGTCATACAGCGTGGAAACAGGCCCTTCAGCCCAACTTGCCCACACCAATTAACATTTCCCATCTACACCAATTCCATCTGCCTTGCGTTTGGTTTAGTTTAGAGATACAGCGCGGAAACAGTAACATAACATTAACACTATCCTACACCCACTAGGGACAATTTTTACATTTACCAAGCCCAGGGGTGGGGAACCTGCGGCCTTCAAGGCCATTGTGCAGCCTTTTGATTGAATCCAAATTTTGTAGAACAAATCCTTTACTTTTTATTTAAGAAGGAACTGCAGATGCTGGAAAATCGAAGGTAGACAAAAATGCTGGAGAAACTCAGCGGGTGCAGCAGCATCTATGGAGCGAAGGATATAGGCGACGTTTCGGGCCAAAACCCTTCTTCAGACCTGAAGAAGGGTCTCGATCCGTAACGTCGCCTATTTCCTTCGCTCCATAGATGCTGCTGCACCCGCTGAGTTTCTCCAGCACTTTTGTCCACCAGTCTGTAATTATTGCTAAGTGTTCAGCTCCTTATTAGAGTCATCGTCACACAGTGTGGAAACTTGCCCACACCGACCAACATGCCTCATCTACATTAGTCCCATCTGCATGCATTTGGCACATAAGCCTATCCTATCCATGTACCAGTCCAAATGTCTCTTAAACGTTGGGATAGCACCAGCCTTAACTTCCTTCTCCAGCAGCTCGTTCCATACACCCACCACCCTTTGTGTAAAAAAAGTTGCCCCTCATGTTCCTATTAAAGTCTTCCCCCTTCACCCCAAACCTATGTCCTTTGGTGTAGAAAGGAACTGCAGATACCAGTTTATACCAAAGATAGACACAACGTGCTGGAGTAACTCAGCAAATCTGCACCAACTAGAGAATAATAAGTTTTGGGTCGGAAGCCTTCTTCAGACTGCAAGAAGACCAGAGGAGAGGAACCTAGTTTATTTTGGTATCATGTTCGGCACAGACATTGTGCGCCGAAGGGCCTGTTCCATCTTGCGTTGTTATACCTTCCATGTTCTATTTATATGAGCACCCTATCAAAGCCTGGTGCAAACACCTCTCTCCCTTCTCCTTACTTCTTGCCCCAGTTTGTAACTCTGTCCCTGTCTCATTTGCTTTCCAGCTTGCAATGAAGGGTCCATCAGGTCCGATTGGCCTCATGGGAAGACCAGGACCATTGGTGAGTCTGACTGTTGACCAGGAGAGTATTGGCATGAAATTGGATGTATGAGCAAGTGGGAATGCCGGAGAAAAGTAGCTGTGGAGTCAAACGAAGATCGGTTGTGGGAACACCCTGGTCCCAGAGGCTTGTGATACCTCAGATAACTTCACATTGTATCTCTTCAGCAGTACCTCACCACCATGCCAATCCCCGCCAGTGTGAAACAAAATTAGTGTAGATCAAAAAGATTAGTGTAACTGAATGTTTGATGGTCAGCACAGATTCGATGGGCCGAAAGGCCTTGTTTCGGTACTGTCTCTTAATGGGCTGGCATGGTTTTCCTCGGTGCTATGAAATATTAATTTATCACCCAACGTCACTAAGTCATCATATTGTTCCCCAAAGGTAGTGAGCAAAATTACTGTCGTAAACTCATTCAGAGAGGTGATCTTCCGTTAATAGAGATGCGGGGAACTGCAGATGCTGGCTTACAACAAAAGGCACAAAGTGCTGGAGTAACTCAGTGGGTCAGGCAGTATCTCTGGAGAATGTAGATAGATGATGTTTCAGTCGGGACACTCCCCAAACTAATGTCTGCAGAAGGGTCCTGACTCGAAATGTCACCTATCCATGTTTTCGAGAGATGCGGAATTGTTCCAGCACTTTGAATCTTGCATTAATATTTGCCAAAACATCAGTGATGCTGCCTCAGCCTCCTGCGCCCCAAGGAATAAAGTCCCAAGCAGCCTAATCTCTCTCTCCCTATAGCGCAAACCTTCAAATCCTGGCAACGTCATTGTAAACCACCCCGGCTTACTGGCATCTATCCTACAGCAGGGTGACCCAAAACTGAACACAATACTCCAAGTGCAGCCCCACCAACGTCTTGTACAACTGTAATATAATGGCAAGGGCATTGAGAAGATGAGGAGCAGCTTTGGAGTTGGCAGCCTGAAGTGGAAGGGATCTTGGTTTGGATAAGGACTGGTGGGACATGGAATGAACCAAGGGTACGGGAGGGGAGGTGGGATGGAGGAGTGTGCTGGAGGTGCGGAGGGAGGGCGAACTTTGGAATGGACGTAGAGCTCTTGGGAGGAACAAGGGATCTTGGTTTGGACAAGGAGTGGGGGGACGTGGAATGAACCAGGGGTACGGGAGGTGGGATGGAGGAGTGGTGGGGAGGTGAGGAGGGAGGGCGAACTTTGGAATGGACGGGGAGCTCTGGGAAAGAACATGGGATGGAAGAACCTTGGAGTGGACCATGGGGTGGTTTAGAGTAATGAAACAAGGACGGGTTGTAAAGATGCTGTGGAGGCAACGGATAAACATCTGGCATTTCTTGTGTTTCTTCCTCCATGTCTACAGGGTCTCCCAGGCAACATGGGTCTGAAAGGTGATGCAGGAGAAATGGGCCCAATGGTAAGTCGATGGCTGTCCCTGGCAATGCTTCTTTCAGTGTTGATTCCTCACTGGTCTAACCACACGAACATGGCCAGGCCAGGCCAGGCGTGGAGATCTTAGGGATTGTCCTCATCTGGCAGAGACGCTACCTCACAGCGCCAGAGACCAGGGTTTCATCCTGACCTTGGGTCGTGCGTGTGCGGGCGTGTGTGTGTGTGTGTGTGTGTGTATTTGTGTGTGTGTGTGAGTGTGTGAGTGTGCGTGTGTGTGTGTGTGTGTGTGTGTATTTGTGTGTGTGTGTGTGTGTGTGTGTATTTGTGTGTGTGTGTGTGTGTACACTCTTTTTCTGCGTGTGTGCATGTGTGTGTCTGTGTGTGCATGTGAGTGTGTTCATGTTTTCTGTGAGTGTGTGCGTGTGTGAGCGTGTGTGTGTGTATGCACATGTGTGCGTGCGTGCCTGTGCATGTGTGCCTGTGCGTGTGTGCGCGTGTGTGCGTGTGCGTGTGTGCATGTTTTTTTGCACGTTCTCCCATGTGACCGCACGGGTTTCCTCCAGCTGCTCCGGTTTCATCCCACATCCCAAATACGGGAAGCGGTCACATGTGATGCAGGTTTGCAGGTTAATTGCCCCCCTGCAAATTGCCCTGAGTGTGTGGGGGAGTGGAAGAGAAATTGGGATAACATAGAACTAGTGTGAATGAGTGATAGATGGTCGGTGTGGGTTGAAGGGCCTTTTCCCATGCTGTCCCTCGCAATCAATGAATACTTCAATCATGATTTCATTAACCAATTATTATTCTTCTCTGCATCTTTGTGGTGAAGATGCCATCTCTGGTGGCCACGTTTCCAATATCACGGTAGAGTTTCATCTTCGAATAACACCGCAACAAGACTTGCGGGAGGATCCTGAGATTGAGGGAGGTGTCTTCTAACGTCTGTCTTTGTCTTATAGGGTCCTGTTGGAATTACCGGCCCCTTTGGGCCTCTGGGAAGACCTGGGAGAAGGGTAAGGACCTCCTTGTTTAATGTAACTGAAATGAAGGGTTTGGCAATAGTTTCACACCCATCAGTCCACCCTCTTCCCTCTAACCCTCTCCATTCATGGTCTAATTGAATCAATCTTCAGGAGGTATTTTGACCTGGTATTTTGTTGGTTCAGATGCTTGATCAATGGTGTTTTATCATATATTATTATTATTATTATTATTATTATTAATGTTTAGTGTTTTCTGAGTCATTTGTAACTGTCACTGTATGTCATGTTGTTACTTGTGGGCGGAGCACCAAGGCAAATTCCTTGTATGTGAATACTTGGCCAATAAACTTACTCACTTAACAGGAGGTGTCTGAGGAAAGGTCCCATTCCTTCTCTCCAGAGATGCTGCCTGTCCCGCTGAGTTACGCCATCATTTTGTGACTATCTTTAGGTTTGAGGGTTAATTGGCCTCTGCAAATTGCTCCTAGTGTGTAGGGAGTGGATGAGAAAGAGAGGTAGCATAGAACCAGTATGAATGGGAAAGCAGCATGGACTCGGAGGGCTGAAGGGCCTGTTTTCATGCACAATTTAACCATAACACAGAGAATCAATATATACACTTAAAACAAGTCCCAAGTAATTTTTAAGAAGGAGCTGCAGATGCTAGAGTAACTCAGCGGGACAGGCAGCATCTCTGGAGAGAAGGAATGGGTGATGTCACTCATTCCTTCTCTCCAGAGATGTTGCCTGTCCCGCTGAGTTACCCCGGCATTTTGTGTGTATCTTTGATGTAAACCAGCATCCACAGTTGCTTCCTGCGCTGTTGTAATCTCAAATGGTTGTGGGTTTTGTGATTATCCCCGGTGGTTGGTGTGCAGTGTGGAATTGCTGGCTGAGTCCGTGTGCTGTGTTGGCAGGAGGCCAGACCTCTGTAAAGCTGAAAACCAGCAGATGACTTGGATTGCGTACAAGGACGTGTACATTCCTGTTCAAAGCCACCCAGGATTTGCCTGAGTGCTTCCCATAGTGGTACACACAGAATACAGGAATCCAGCGAACAGTCGGAATTCTCCTTGCTCCTCTCTCTCTCTCTGTCTCGAGATGTTAGAGAACAAACAATGCACCTGTCCTCTCTCCCCCTCACTGCCCTTCGTTGGCTCCTACTTACCCACTTGTTTGACCTTATCTGTCCTTAAAGTAACATTCCAAATTTCTGCCGTTAAGGCAGAGATAGATAGATTCTTGATTAGGACAGGTGTCAGAGGTTATGGGCAGGAGAATGGGGTTTGGGGGGAGAGATAGATCAGCCATGATTGAATGGCGGAGTAGTCTTAATGGGCTGAATGGCCTAATTCCACTCCTATCCCTTATGACCTTATGATCACACCTTCCCTGGCCAACAATGGACCTACCAGGGCACCACCCTGCCTGAGGTCATTTGTTGCCGGCCTTAATTGGACCTGTTTTTTTCTTATCTCCAGAATGATGTCCTCTCTGCCCACGTTCAGTCTGAAGAAGGGTCCCGACCCGAAACGTCACCTATCCATGTTCTCCACAGATGCTGCCTGACCCGCT
This sequence comes from Leucoraja erinaceus, assembly GCF_028641065.1. NCBI lineage: Eukaryota > Metazoa > Chordata > Chondrichthyes > Rajiformes > Rajidae > Leucoraja > Leucoraja erinaceus. Next base: position 6,853,952 of record NC_073415.1, read on the forward strand.
GAGTTACTCCAGCACTCTGTGAAATGTCACCTATCCATGTTCTCCACAGATGCTGCCTGACCCTCTGAGTTACTCCAGCACTCTGTGAAACATCACCTATCCATGTTCTCCACAGATGCTGCCTGACCCGCTGAGTTACTCCAGCATTCTGTGAAACGTCACCTATCCATGTTCTCCACAGATGCTGCCTGACCCGCTGAGTTACTCCAGCACTCTGTGAAACGTCACCTATCGATGTTCTCCACAGATGCTGCCTGACCCACTGAGTTACTCCAGCACTTTGCGTCAATCTTTGTTCATTGCTCTACTTTCGTTGACACCAGCAGGTCTTGCCCAAGTAATTCTGTGTCATTGTTTCTTGCAGATTAAAGAGCCTGTCCCACTTGTGCGTCATTTGCGTGTTATTTACGTGACATCATTTACGTGTCACGACGCACGACGCGCACATGGCGTGCATTACGCCCGCATGGCGCGTGGTGTGTCATGGTGGCAGAGCCAGTGATGCGCGGCCGTCCGTCGTGCCCTAGGGTTTTGGGATTCACAAAATCTTCGCCCGCCACCTGCGTGACACGCAAATGACGCCCGTGGGACAAGCCCTTAAATACCTCCCAAACAGTTTAATACCTCAGTAAAACAGCTCTTAATATCCCCCCAACCAAGTAGGTGGATGTCATTAACAAAGCTGCTATTTGAAACAAGGGTGGGTAGACATTAATTAATGCATGGCGATGTTTAATAGTTTAATTAGGAGGAAACTCCAAGTTAATTACTTATACAGTAACACAGGGTGAGAAAAGATAATTGAGACTCTAGCAGGCTATCGTCCGGTCTTTAAATCTTCCTTCACAAGAACATCCTGTGGACAATTCTACTGCTGTCGTGCGACTGAGATATTTATATCAGTAACTGCGCATCTTTCACGACTGTCCTGCAATCTCTCAACTTGTGTTTTGACAAGTTAAGCCAAGTTCAAACAAAGCTGGAAAGAGTGCAGAGAAGATTTACAAGGATGGTGCATCTGTGGAATTCATTGCCACAGAAGGCTGTGGAGTCCAAGTCAATGGGTATTTTTAAGGCAGAGGTAGATAGATTCTTGATTAGTACGGGTGTCAGAGGTTATGGGGAGAAGGCAGGGGAATGGGGTTAGGAGGGAGAGAAGGAGTAGACTCGATGGGCCGAATGGCCTAATTCTGCTCCTATCACTTAAGACCTTATATTGCCAGATCTCAAGGGCCTGAGCTATAGGGAGAGAGGTTGAGCAAGCTATGACTCTAGTCTTCTGGTGAATGAGGGGTGGTCTTATAGAG
>NC_073415.1:6860258-6882758 GCF_028641065.1 Leucoraja erinaceus
TGGAGATCCCGGAGTAAACCAACGCAGGTCACGGGGAGAACGTATAAACCCTGTACAGACAGCACCCGTAGTCAGGATTGAACCCTGGCCTCATACGCAGAAAGGCAGCAACTCTACCGCTGTGCCAAAGACAGGGCCGGAAGATCTGACGGAAAATGTCCGTGGTTGATTGTGAGTTGGTGAACTCCTTCCTTAAGATATACTATGATCTACAGGGTTTCCCCGTGCTGCTCCCACATCCTGAAAGACGTGCGGGTTTGTTGATTAGATGGCCTCTTTAATGTGCCCCAAGTATGTAGGGAGTGGATGTGAATTTAGGATAACATAGAACTAATGTGAATGGGCCAGCATCATCTCAGTGGGTTGAATGGCCTGTTTCCATGCTGTATTGATCATTCAATCAATCACAATCAGATGAGGCTATCATGGGATAATCTTCACCAATCTTTCTTAGCCTTCCCAATCCCATTTCTTTCTCCTTGGAACCACGTCTCCTTTGATCTCTTCTTTTCACACCCTACCCTTCCATATCTCCCTCTCCCCTGACTCTTGGTCTGTAGAAGGGCCTCGACCCAAAACCCCACCCATTCCTTCTCTCCAGAGACACTGCCTGTCCCGCTGAGTTACTCCAGCATTTTGTATCCACCTTCGGTGTAAACCAGCATCTGCAGTTCCTTCCTGTTTAGCCTGAAACCAATTATGAAACCCAAAACCCAGAGAGAAAAGTCAATCAACAATATATATATCTGTGGGACTGTGAGAAACTTTGAACAAAACTTTGAAGGTTTTCTTAAAAAAATAATCAGCACATCATCGGGCCTTGGAAAGTACTAGCTTCATAAATAATTTAAGACCCATGGGGTCGCTGTAACATTTCTACTTCAAGCAAGATTTGGAGAGCTTGCCTTGGTAATGGTGCCAACCATTATTCCTTGATCAACTTTGCCAAAGGAGCTTTTCCTTGAGAGAGCACAGAGTGCTGGAGTAACTCGGTGGGTCAGGCAGCATCTCTGGGGTAGCGTGGATAGGTGACATCTTGGATCGGGCTCTGTTTTGGTGTGGTGGAGACTGAGGGGTGATCTTATAGAGGAATATAAAATGATGAGGAGCAGAGGTAGACAAAAATGCTGGAGAAACTCAGCGGGTGAGGCAGCATCTATGGAGGGAAGGAAATAGGCGATGTTTCGGGTCGAGACCTTTCTTCAGACTGGTGTGGGGGGCGGGAAGAAGAAAGGAAGAGGTGGAGACAGTGGGTTATGGGAGAGCTGGGAAGGGGAGGGGAAGGAGGGAGAAAGCAGGGACTACCTGAAATTGGAGAAGTCAATGTACATACCGCTGGGGTGTAAACTACCCCAAGCGAAATATGAGGTGCTGCTCCTCCAATTTACAGTGGGACTCACTCTGGCCATGGAGGAGACCTAGGGCAGGAAGGTAGGATTCGGAGTGGGAGGGGGAGTTGAAGTGCTGAGCCACCGGGAGATCCGAACCGAGCGGAGGTGTTGTGCGGAGTTTTCCCCAGGGTTGGGGCATAAGGAACTAGAGGGCATCGGTTTAAGGCGACAGGGAAAAGATTAACAGGAACCCAATAGAAAAATGTTCCACACAGAAAGTTGAATATATATGGGAGAGTCTAGGACTAGAGGTCACAGCCTCAGAATTAAAGGATGTTATTTTAGGAAGGAGATGAGGAGAAATTTATTTTGTCAGAGGGTGGTGAATCTGTGGAATTCTTTGCCACGGAAGGCTGTGGAGGCCAAGTTAGTGGATATTTTTAAGGTAGAGATAGATAGATTCTTGATTAGTACGGGTGTCAGGGGTGAAGGCAGGGGAATGGGGTTTGGAGGGAGAGATAGATCAGCCATGATTGACTGGTGGAGTAGACATGATGGGCCAAATGGCCTAATTCTACTCCTATCACTTATGACTATAAGACCAATAGAGGTTTGAACTGCCAAGGATTGGGAGATTGTGGGGAAAGTGGGAAAGGCTATGGATTAGCTGCTTTCTTGGCAACGGGACAGTAGGTTCGATGGGCCATATGGCCTGCTCTCACCCCTCATGTCAATCAGGTGAATGGCCACACAGTGAGTGAATGTACAAATAAAAAATGATGATTGTGAGATTTCATTTGGCAAAGTTGATTGGACTGGTGCAGGGACAAGTTGGGCCAAGGAGCATGTTTCCACTGTATAACTCTATGTAAAGACTTCGGAAAAATGAGAAAGTATGTCATTTATTTTCTCTTATTTCAGGGTCGCTGTGACCACACTGACCTTATTTAAGGTTGGCATGGACAAGTTGGACCAAAGGCCTTGTTTCCACACAGTATGACTATGACTTAATGCAAAGACTATGTCAAGCCTTTGGGAAAATGAGGACTGAATGCATTTCTTTTTCCCTATTTCAGTGTCACCTTGTCCACCACAACCTTATTTCGGGTCGACGTAGACAAGCTGGGCCAAGGGGCCTGTTTCCATGCTATGACTCTACGCAAAGACTGTGTCAAGCCTTTGGGAAAATGAGAACTGAATGTGTTTAATTTTCCTCATTTTCAGGGTATAACTGGTACTGACGGTTCCCCGGGTGCAAAGGGAAACCTGGTAAGACTTTATTTTAAATCTGATCTTAATTTTGTTTGTGTGGCTGGGATCAGGAAAGGAAAGAAAAGTGGTTTCTCACTCTCCAGAGGTGAAGGATCAGCTGACTTAATGTCTCAACCCATGACTAGTGACCTAATCTGCCGCTAGGTAGGAAAGGCAGATCGACCTAAATACATAACATCGAACACAAAGCAATCCCACCCCGCCTTCTTAGTTTGGTTCAGTTTGGTTTAGTTTAGTTTAGTTTCATTATAGTTCTGTGATCCAACATGGAAGATACGGCCCTTCGGCCCACCGAGTCAACGCCGACCAACATAGAAACATAGAAAATAGGTGCAGGAGTAGGCCATTCGGCCCTTCAAGCCTGCACCGCCATTCGATATGATCATGGCTGATCATCCAACTCAGTATCCCATCCCTGCCTTCTCTCCATTCCCCCTGATCCCTTTAGCCACAAGGGCCACATCTAACTCCCTCTTAAATATAGCCAATGAACTGTGTGGCCTCAACTACCTTCTGTGGCAGAGAATTCCAGAGATTCACCACTCTCTGTTTTAAAAAAATGATTTTCTCATCTCGGTCCTAAAGGATTTCCCTCTTATCCTTAAACTGTGACCCCTTGTTCTGGACTTCCCCAACATTGGGAATAATCTTCCTGCATCTAGCCTGTCCAACCCCTTAAGAATTTTGTAAGTTTCTATAAGATCCCCCCTCACCCGTACACTAGTTCTATCCGACACACCAGGAACAATTTAAAGAAGTCAATGTACCTACAAATCTGCACGTCTTTGGAGTGTGGAAGGAAATGTGATCAGCCATGATCACAATGAATGGCGGTGCTGGCTTGAAGGGCCGAATGGCCTACTCCTGCACCTATTGTGTATAGTCTATTGAACATTGGCCAATCTACCACCGTGCTGCCCTGCTCTGCCTCAAATAAATATCCCAGCATAAAATGACCCAGTTATTGCCTTTCACTGTGGATATTTTTCAGCTGCATTATAGCAACAATGAAAGAGTACAGTGCAATTGAACTTTGAAACAGTTGTAACTCGGTATCATGTTGACTTTTCCAATTGACTTTTTGATATAAACGGGTCTCCAGAGCTCGTGGTTGTTGAAAGCAAATCTTTCGAGGTTTAGTGAAAGAGGGCCAACGTTCTCAGATGCCGAATCAAGTTACCTTTTGCAATAGACCTTCCCCTGGGATTCTTGGCACTTACTGACTGCATGAATGGGGTGCTGATGCCGTAACAGGATTCAGCACCTTCTAAAAGACGTCCAGTTCCACTGGTCGATATCACAGTGTGCCGTTAGGCTAGGATAGGCTGGGTGAGTGGGCAAATGCATGGCAGATGCAGTATAATGTGGATAGATGTGAGGTTATCCACTTTGGTGGCAAAAACAGGAAAGTAGACTATTATCTGAATGGTGGCCGATTAGGAAAAAGGGAGATGCAGCGAGACCTGGGTGTCATGGTACACCAGTCATTAAAAGTAGGCATGCAGGTGCAGCAGGCAGTGAAGAAAGCGAATGGTATGTTAGCATTCATAGCAAAAGGATTTGAGTATAGGAGCAGGGAGGTTCTACTGCAGTTGTACAGGGTCTTGGTGAGATCATACTTGGAGTATTGCGTACAGTTTTGGTCTCCTAATCTGAGAAAATACATTCTTGCCATAGAGGGAGTACAGAGAAGGTTCACCAGACTGATTCCTGGGATGTCAGGACTTTCATATGAAGAAAGACTGGATAGACTCGGTTTGTACTCGCTAGAATTTAGAAGATTGAGGGGGATCTTATAGAAACTTACAAAATTCTTAAAGGGTTGGACAGGCTAGATGCAGAAAGATTGTTCCCAATGTTGGGGAAGTCCAGAACAAGGGGCCACAGTTTAAGAATAAGGAGTAAGCCATTTAGAACGGAGACGAGGAAACACTTTTTCTCACTGAGAGTGGTGAGTCTGTGGAATTCTCTGCATCAGAGGGCGGTGGAGGCAGGTTCACTGGATGCTTTCAAGAGAGAGCTAGATAGGGCTCTTAAAAATATTGGAGTCAGGGGATATGGGGAGAAGGTAGGAACGGGGCACTGATTGGGGATGATCAGCCATGATCACATTGAATGGCGGTGCTGGCTCGAAGGGCCGAATGGCCTACTCCTGCACCTATTGTCTATTGAAATGTAGAATGGTTCATTGTCGGGTTAGGGGAAGGTGACAAGGAGGCATTCAATCAGTAAAATTAATCAGAAGGACAGTGAAACTAGTGGGAGAAGTAGAATGGAGGAGGGATGGAGAGAGAGGGCAAGCAAGGGTTATTTGAAATTAGAGAAGTCAATGTTCATACCGCTGGGGTGTAAGCTGCCCAAGTGATATATGAGGTGCTGTTCCTCCAATTTGCGCTGGGCCTCACTCTGACAATGGAGGAGGCCCAGGACACAAAGGTCAGTGTGGGAATGGGAGGGGGAGTTAAAGTGTTTGGCAACTGGGAGATCGCGTAGGCTTAGGCAGACTGAGCGGAGGTGTTCAGCGAAACGATCGCCGAGCCTGCGCTTGTTCTTGCCGATATATAGGAGCCCACACCTGTCTCGATCAGTGTCAATCAGTCTGAAGAAGCATCTTGAGCCGAAACATCACCCATTCCTTATCTCCAGAGATGGTGTCTGTCCCGCTGAGTTACTCCAGCATTTTGTGTCTATCCACACCTGGAACAGCAGATGGCTGTTAGCAAGTCAGCAAGTCAGGGCAAGCTGAGCTTATCATGATGTGGACAGGTTCGGTGACGTACAGGTACTTTGGAAATCTTGCTTGCTGCAGCATCACAGACACAGAGATTCACACAACACATAAGAAAACATAAATGATGCATGCATTATACAAACAATACACACTAATTCTGCAAGACAATCAAACGAAAAGAATGCAAGAGAAATGATTGTGCAAAACGCAATTCGAAAAATTACTCCATGTTCGTGCAACTAGTGCTAGAGGCAGTGTGTAGATTTCTGTAGCTGAGTTAGGATTAGGGTTAGGTAGGAGCCGACCATCGATCATCGATCATCCAGATTCTTAAGGGGTTGGACAGGCTAGATGCAGGAAGATTGTTCCCGATGTTAGGGAAGTCCAGGACAAGGGGTCACAGCTTAAGGATAAAGGGGAAATCCTTTAAAACCGAGATGAGAAGAACTTTTTTCACGCAGAGGGTGGTGAATCTCTGGAACTCTCTGCCACAGAGGGTAGTTGAGGCCACTTCATTGGCTATATTTAAGAGGGAGTTAGATGTGGCCCTTGTGGCTAAGGGGATCAGAGGGTACGGAGTGAAGGCAGGTATGGGATACTGAGTTGGATGATCAGCCATGATCATATTGAATGGCGGTGCAGGCTCGAAGGGCCGAATGGCCTACTCCTGCACCTAATTTGTATGTTTCTATGTACTAGTTGGTTGGTTATGGGGAGAAGGCAGGAAAATGGGGTTAGGAGGGAGAGATAGATCAGCCATGATTGAATGGCGGAGTAGACTTGATGGGCCGAATGGCCTAATTCTACTCCCATTCTTTATGACCTTAGTCCTATGTTTTCCCACTTTGGCATTCTACACGCTGGAGGCAATTTACAGAAGCCAATTAACCACCACAAACTTGCACAAAGTCTCTCCATAGATGCTGACCAGTTGTGTGTTTCCAGCATCTTCAGATTTCAGTATCTTTACTTCTTGTTCACGGATAGTGCTGGCCTCGCCAACCTTCTCCGCAAATTGTTGTGGACAATAAATCTAACAGTATTTGCAATAAATTTCCCAAACTATGCTTGCCCTTACACACTCTCATCAACTACATTTCTTTCATGGGTCAGTATGAATTTGTTAAAATCGCTATTAAATCATTCAAGCTGAATATATTTTGATAGATGCCCAAGTCAAACAGAGATATGTCCCATTTATCAACAAATCTGTCTTTGGAAAGCTCTTTGCGTCTTGTCAGAGGTCATGGTTTGTAGACAACAATAGGGAGATTTTAGCAAAAATGGCAGCCAATTCATTGCATGTAAGATCTCGCTATTAACCATAAAAATAGATAGCCAGAGAATAACATAGTTTATTTCTCACCATCAAGGGATGGCTTTGGTATGTCAAGTCTATGGGTGTTCTTGGAGGTTTCCCCTCATCATCTATTCCCTCTCCCATTCCCTTGTCCCCAAATTCCCTTTACACCCACATACCAGAACAAGGGGTCCAGAACAAGGGGTCACAGTTTAAGGATAAGGGGGAAGTCTTTTAGGACCGAGATGAGAAAATCATTTTTTACACAGAGAGTGGTGAATCTGTGGAATTCTCTGCCACAGAAGGTAGTTGAGGCCACAGTTCATTGGCTATATTTAAGAGGGAGATAGATGTGGCCCTTGTGGCTAAAGGGATCAGGGGGTATGGAGAGAAGGCAGGTATGGGATACAGAGTTGGATGATCAGACATGATCATATTGAATGGCGGTGCAGGCTCGAAGGGCCGAATGGCCTACTCCTGCACCTAATTTATGTTTATATGTTTCTATACTGTAAGACAATTCATTCCCCAATTAATCTACCAGTGCACATTAGACTATTCATAAATGATAGGAGTAAAAGTAGGCCATTTGGCCCATCAAGTCTACTCCACCATCCAATCACGGCAGATCTATCCCTCCCTCTCAACCCCATTAGACAATAGACAATAGGTGCAGGAGTAGGGCGTTCGGCCCTTCGAGCCAGCACCATTCAATGTGACCATGGCTGATCATCCCCAATCAGTACCCCGTTCCTGCCTTCTCCCCATATCCCCTGACTCCGATATTTTTAAGAGCCCTATCTAGCTCTCTCTTGAAAGCATCCAGAGACTTGGCGAATGGCCTAATACTGCCTATCACTTATATTCATAAGATATAATGAATATGCAGATATAATGTTAAGATATAATGATAAAATATAATGTTAAGATATAATGAATGTCCATGTGCAACCATTTTGATGCATATGGAAATACAGGGGAGTGGGTCAGTGGCTGCTGGAAGGATTGGTCGCTAATGAATTTAGGAACTCTGCTTTTCTTCCTTCTCCAGGGCCCTCAAGGTGATCCTGGACCTCCAGGGCAACAGGGCAACCCAGGACCTGAGGTGAGAACGTGTGGAGGTGGCACTGCGGAGTTTAAGCATTGGGATGGGCATGTGGATATGCATATGCAGAGAATGGAGAGAAATGGATTATGTGCATGTGAAGGAGATCTATTCAACCAGCATCTGCAGTTCCTTGTTTCCAGAGTTTAACCTGTCATCAGGTACGGCATGGACATTGTGGGCTGAGACCACACCTGGAGTATTGCGTACAGTTTTGGTCTCCAAATCTGAGGAAGGACATTATTGCCATAGAGGGAGTGCAGAGACGGTTCACCAGACCGATTCCTGGGATGTCAGGACTGTCTTATGAAGAAAGACTGGATAGACTTGGTTTATACTCTCTAGAATTTAGGAGATTGAGAGGGGATCTTATAGAAACTTACAAAATTCTTAAGGGGTTGGACAGGCTAGATGCAGGAAGATTATTCCCGATGTTGGGGAAGTCCAGGACAAGGGGTCACAGCTTAAGGATAAGGGGGAAATCCTTTAAAACCGAGATGAGTAGAACTTTTTTCACACAGAGAGTGGTGAGTCTCTGGAACTCTCTGCCGCAGAGGGTAGTCGAGGCCAGTTCATTGGCTATATTTAAGAGGGAGTTAGATGTGGCTAAGGGGATCAGAGGGTATGGAGAGAAGGCAGGTACGGGATACTGAGTTGGATGATCAGCCATGATCATATTGAATGGCGGTGCAGGCTCGAAGGGCCGAATGGCCTACTCCTGCACCTAATTTCTATGTTTCTATGAAGGGCCTTTTCCTGTGCTGTACCATTCAATGGAGACACTACGAACTGCAGATGCTGGTTTACAAAAAAACCCACAAAGTGCTGTTATAACTCAGCAGGTCAGCCAAATGTTAAGACAATTTGAGACTTAATGAGATTACGCAGAGGCTGATGAATGGGAGGAGGGCCTTGCCAACAGGAGCCGTGGGAACTATCTGCCTTCACATGTTCAACATCGCGGTTTGGTGTTGGCAGGGAGTCTGCACAGACGTTTACCACCGGCAATTTAATTTCCCGAGTTTAGGCCAGGCAGGCAGTAACACTGAAAACAGACGCAAAATGCTGGAGAAACTCAGCGGGGCTAGGCAGCATCTCTGGAGAGAAGGAATGGGTGATGTTTCGGCATGAGAATTTCCAAAGAAGGGTCTTGACCCAAAACGTCACCCATTCCTTCTCTCCGGAGATGCTGCCTGTCCCATGGAGTTACCCCAGCATTTTGTGTCTCTTATCGACATGAACCAGCATCTGCAGTTCCTTCCCACACAAGATAGGTTGAAGGACCATTTATGGTTGAGATGAAGAGAAATTTCTTTGAGAGTACATCCTCAGTTGTTCCCATTTTCTTGCGAAAAGAAGGTCTAGGTTTGACCGAATAAGGAATAGAAGTTTTCCATTGAGGGATGCAGAGGAAATATTTCAGCCTGTAAAGAAGCCTTAATTTAAGGGGGGTCTCCAAGAAATCTGAGAAGGAATGAAGAAGGTAGACAAAAATGCTGGAGAAACTCAGCGGGTGAGGCATCATCTCTGGAGCGAAGGAATAGGTGATGTTTTGGGTTGAGACCCTTCTTCAAACCCAAAACATCTCGACCCGAAACGTCACCTATTCCTTCACTCCATGGATGCTGCCGCACCCGCTGAGTTTCTCCAGCATTTTTGTCCACCTTCGATTTTTCCAGCATCTGCAGTTCCTTCTTAAGGAATGAAGAAGGGACTTTTTCTACTTGTCTTTGGGTAAGAGTTTAGAACTTGTTCCCACAGAGAGTGGTTGAGGAAAATAGTATGGATGGATCTAACATATGGGAGAGTTGGATATATATTAGAAATATGCTTCCGATTTTGAGGCTGAAAGATGTAGGAGTGTCAAACAGGACATTAACACTCCATGAAGATACAAGGAACTGCAGATGCTGGTTTACCAAAAGAAAAGAGGCAAAGTGCTGGAGCAGCTCAGCGGGTCAAGAGATATTGTTATTAAAAATAATGTAGAAAGCACAAAATATGTATCCATGTTAATGCATCCATGTAGAGAGTAGCAGGAACAAGGAACTGCAGATGCTGATTTACACAAAAGGACACAGTGCTGGAGTAACTCAGCAGGTCAGGCAGCATCTCTGGAGAACATGGATAGGTGATATTTAGAGTTGGGACCCTTCTTCAAATTGATGATGTTGGTGGGGGAGGGGAGAAAGCTGGAAGAGAAGAGAAGCAGGAGAAAGCTTGGTGAGCGATAGGTAGATACTGGTGAGATAGGGTTGATGATTGGACAAAGGCCAGAGATGAGTTGGACAAAAGGTGCGAGATAATGATAGAAGAGGTGCGAATTGTGAAGCCAGAGGAAGGAATATAGGTGGAAGGTTAATTACTCCAGCACTTTTGAGTCTTTTTTATTATATTGCATGGCTTGGTTGGGTTGAGTGGACCTTTTTGGTGATGTGTCTCCTCTGCATCTGCACAGCTGTGGATGTTCCATTGAGGACATCGTTGATGGAGAGAGTGGACCATTGGATCTAAAGAGAGATGAGGGACATAGAGATTGAGGTAGCAGTTCAGCTTCTGTGGCCAATCCTCTGTCTGTGCGGGACACAAAATACTGGAGTAGTATCTCAGCAGGTCAGGTAGCATCTATGGAGAGAAGGAATGGGTGACGTTTCGGGTTGAGTCCGAAGCTGAACAAGGGTCTCGAACCGAAACGTCACACAGACCAAAAACTTCTCTCCAGAGATGCTGCCTAACCTGCTGAGATGTTGTGTCTATCTTCTGTGTAAACCAGCATTTGCATTTTCTTCCAACACATCTGGCCTGGCTTGGATCTCGGAGTTATTCGCCACTGAGTGCTTTAGGAAACAAAAATCATGCTTTATAATCTGGGAGTTTAACTACATGCCCGAATTGCTTCAGATTTGGTTCAGAAACATTGGGTTAGACCATTGTTTCATGACTCCCAATGACTGTTGCGATCGGTTGCTGTAACCCCTTTACTGAAGCAGTTCTTTCTTTCCCTCTCCCTCACTCTCTTTCTCTCCCTCTCTCTCTCTCATAGGGGTTTCCTGGACCTCAAGGCTCTATTGGATTTCCTGGAGATAAAGTAAGTTCTCAAAACTCTTGCTATGGGTGTGCGTGTAATGACAACAGCATGGTTAGAAGTCACTGAGCCAGGTGTGGGTGGGAGACCTTGTTTAGTTTGGTTTCGAGGTACAGCATGAAAACAGGCCCTTCAGCCCATCGAGTCAGCGCAGATCAGCGATCTCGACACTGGGGACAATTTTACAGAAGCCAATTAGCCCACAAACCTGCACGTCTTTGGGATGTGGGAGGAAAGCGGAGTACCCGGAGTACTCGGTCGTGCAAACTCCGTACAGACAGCACCCGTAGTCAGGATCGAATCCGGGTCTCTGGCGCTGTCAGGCCTACCGCAACTCTACCGCTGCGGCATCGTGCCACCGGCTTTGAACACGACCATGTGATAGTTGGAATATTGTTATCGCTGAAAATGTAGCCCCCCCCCCCCCCCATTGTATCTTTTACAAGTATCTGAAAAAGATTGCCCAGTGTGTGAGTTTAACATCCCTTCTGAATGAGGACACCTCGGGCTATCCAGCGCTCCCTCGATGTTGCAGTGGAGCGTCACGCTGGACTTCCAAGCTGGAGTCTGGGCGTGGAATTGAACCCGTGGAGTTGACACAGCTGATGTGCAACTTCTCAGGTTTATGAGCCAAAGTTCATTCAAACCATTGCAAGATCCCAGGGTTCCCGCAAGCATGATGCAATGTCTCTTTGATAATGCACACAGCCACGGGTCCCACAGAAACCTATGCTGGAATAGGTTCAACTTCAGTTGAGTGGATAGAGGTGTCTTGAGACTTTGCTTCCAGTGGATACATTGACCTTTCTGTCTTACGGTTAACTGTGTTTGTTTAGTTTAGTTTCGGGTTTTTTAGTTCAGAGATACCAGCGCAGAAATAGGCCCTTCGGCCCACCAAGTCCGTGCCGACCAGCGATCCCCGCACACCACACTAGTCCGACACACACTACCATCAATCATCCCTATACCAGTTGATTTGTGCAGGTGTCAGGGGTTGTGGGGAGAAGGCAGGAGAATGGTAGACGATAGGTGCAGGAGTAGGCCATTCGGCCCTTCGAGCCAGCACCACCTTTCAATGTGATCATGGCTGATCATCCCAAATCAGTACCTCATTCCTGCCTTCTCCCCATATCCCCTGACTCCACTATCTTTAAGAGCCAGTAGTGGCAGTGAAGTCTGATCAAGGATAGTCCGATGGTCACCAATGAGGTAGATAGTCGCTCAGGACTGCTCTCTGGTTGAGGTAGGATGATTCAGTTGCCTGATAACAGCTGGGAAGAAACTGTCTCTGAATCTGGAGGTGTGCGTTTTCACACTTCTATACCTTTTGCCTGATGGGAGAGGGGAGAAGAGGGAGTGGCCGGGGTGCGACTGGTCCTTGATGATGCTGCTGGCCCTGTCGAGGCAGCGTGAGGTGTAGATGGAGTCGATGGATCACATTGACTAACATGTCCACACTTTTGTCCACACTTTCCAGGGACCTTCAGGCAAACAAGGACTGCCAGGGCTTAATGGAGCAGACGGCCCAACGGTAAGCTGGCAGATGTTATCTGTGTGAACCTGTGCCAAGCCTTACTCTTGTCTCTGTCGAAGTACTCCAGTCTCAACAACGAATAGTTCAACTGATGAGTAAATTCAACATCTCCATTGCTTCGGCTTTCAATAGCTGATGTTTTCTTCCTTATTATAACATTCATGGGACGCGGAACATGGAACAATACAGCCCTTCAGCCCATAGTATCTGTGCCGAACATGATGCCAAGATCAATCCTTACCTGCCTGCACATGCTTATGTATAGAGATACTTACACCAAAGTGCATGCAAAACTGTATACACAAATGATTTTCACTGTACCTCAGTACATGTGACGAATTAAATTACTATTAACACTTAATCCATAGTCCTCCATTCCCTGCCAACACATACGTCTGCTAAATGCCATTATCATCAGCCTCCATCACCATCCCAGGAAGTGTATTCCAGACACTCACCACCTCAGTGACAAAACAGTTTTCCCAGCACACCTCCTTCAAACTTTGGCCCCTCTCAATTTAACATTGCTGCCACTGTTCCATTTTGTACTCGTCACGATGATGAAATATGTGCCTGATCAAAACATAGACAATAGGTTCAACAGCAGGCCATTCGGCCCTTCGAGCCACCACCCCCATTCAATATGATCATGGCTGATCATCCCAAATCAGTACCCCGTTCCTGCTTTCTCCTCCATAACCCTTGATTCCTTTAGCCCTAAGAGCTATATCTAACTCTCTCTTGAAAACATCCAGTGAATTGGCCTCCACTGCCTTCTGTGGCAGAGAATTCCACAGATTCACAACTCTCCGGGTGAAAAAGTTTTTCCTCTCAGTCCTAAATGGCCGACCCCTTATTCTTAATCTGTGACCCTTGGTTCTGGACTCCCCCAACATGGGGAACATTTTTTCTGCCTGTCCAATCCCTTAAGAATTGTATGTTTCTATAAGATCCTCTCTCATCCTACTAAATTCCAGTGAATACAAGCCCAGTCGACCCAAGAACATAAGGAAGAGTGCCAGGAATGCACCATCCAATCCTTTGACCTTCTGTGTCCTCCAGTGCATCTCTTACACCCATAGAGCTTCCATCTCGAGTGGGTTATCAAACCATTTATCTTGTGTGCTGCTGTTATGTGTTAGTCCTGTGGACTTTGTGACTGCTTGCAATCAGATACTAACGTGTTCCGAAATGAAATGGGAAATGGACTTGAGTATCGCCAATGGAAATGAGATGCCTCGCACAATTCTACAAAGCTTTGAGAAATTGCTGTAGTCTAACGTTGAATCATCTGAATTTGTAGTCGACAGGGCAGTACTCTGCATATCGCCAACTTGCGTGTGTTGTGCATTCTAAAGTACTGTTAGTGCCCCCTTAAAACTGTCTAGTGAAGATGATTTGACTATGTTGTTGTCTAGTTTATTCCATTCCCTTAAGGTTCTTACAAAGAATGAGTTCTTATAAATATCTGTCCTGGCGAATGGGATTTTTATTTGCATATCATCACTCATTCTTATTCTCCTTTCTGTTGAGTTTGTTATGTATCTTGCTACGATCAATTAATTGGAAGTCATTTACCTTCAGAATTTCTGGTTGTACCGGTCTCAATAGACAATAGACAATAGGTACAGGAGTAGGACATTCGGCCCTTCGAGCCAGCACCGCCATTCAATGTGATCATGGCTGATCATCCCCAATCAGTACCCCGTTCCTGCCTTCTCCCCATATCCCCTGACTCCGCTATCTTTAAGAGCCCTATCTAGCTCTCTCTTGAAAAAGCATCCAGAGAACCTGCCTCCACCGCCCTCTGAGGCAGAGAATTCCACAGACTCACCACTCTCTGTGAGAAAAAGTGTTTCCTTGTCTCCGTTCTAAATGACTTACGCATTCTTAAACTGCGTGGCCCCTGGTTCTGGACTCCCCCAACATCGGGAACATGTTTCCAGTCTCTACCGTGTCCAAGCCCTTAACAATCTTAAGGTTAAAGATCAAGGTTCATCAAGTTCTGTAGACCCAGTTCACCATCCTTAATTGAAAACCCCATTCTCCACCCCCCTCCCCTGAATGAATGAATGAATGAATGAATGAATGATTGATGAATGTATGAATGATGAATGAATGAATGAATGATGATGTATGATGAATGAATGAATGAATGAATGAATGATGAATGCATGAATGAATGAATGCATGAATGAATGAATGCATGAATGAATGAATGAATGAATGAATGAATGCATGCATGAATGAATGATTGAATGTATGAATGCACGTATGAATGAATGGATGAATGAATGAATGAGTGAATGAATGATACAAGTCTCAGTGATAGTCCTTGTTTTGCATAGCCTGGTATGCAAAGAGTAGCCACATAAAGGGCACAGACAAAGTTGCTAAGTATCCCACGATAGGTCCCTCCCCCCCCTCCCCCCCCCCCCCCCCCCCCCCCTCAAAGTGGTTTCCCCAAGGTGGAATTCCCCACCCCCAGTATCATATAGCACGGAAACAGACACAGGACCTTGTACCCAACCATGCAGACCAAGATGGCCCCCCCCCATCTGAGCCAGCCCCATCTGCCTGAATAAAGTCCACATCACTCTGAACCTTTCCTATTGGTGTACCTGTCCGCATGTCTTTTAGATGTTGTTGTAGTACCTGCCTCAACTCGTTCCATATACCCATCATCCTCCGAGTGAAAAAGTTCCTAAATTGTAGGAACAGAATTAGGCCATTCGGCCCATCAAGTCCACTCCTCCATTCAATCACGGCTGATCTATCTTTCCCTCTCAACCCCATTCTCCTGCCTTCTCCCCATAACCCCTGACAGCCGTACTAATCCAGAATCTATCTATCCTTGGCCTGCGGCAATGAATTCCACAGATTCACCACCCTCTGACGAAATAAATTCCTCCTCATCTCCACCCTAAAGGTATGCCCTCTTATTGTGTGGCTGTGCCCTCTGTTCCGAGGCTCTCCCACTCGAGAAAATTAGATAATGGGAATGAAACTGAAATGGGAAAGAAACCAACACAGATCTACAGAACAAGTGATGGGGACTAAGTGGAGGCAATTATTCATCGTAGTGTTTAAATATTTGAACACTGGCAGCTGCAGACGACTATATTTCAGCAGTGCAGATGTCACGAGATGAGATGTCTCTTGAACAGCTGCATAAAGACATTAAGTTTGAAAGTTTTGGATAAGATCAGACATTTGCAGCAAGTTCTTCAAAGATTAAAAAAATCAAAGGATAATGTTTAGTATTCTTTTGTCGATTCTTTTTCATCTGATGAGGAGTGTAAATAGTTGTTAACCTTCCCTTAATTGTAAAATAGATCAGTGGTTTTTCTTTGTTCATTTATTGGGAGTTTGTGTAAACAGATACGTTTGCAGGCCATTTAAAGCTTGCGTTCCTTAGGGCTTCCAAGCCACTCCAGCATTTTGTGTCTATCTTTGGTTTCAACCAGCATCTGCAGTTCCTTCCTGCACACAGAGCCCAAACAGAGTGGGTCGTAGAGGGACACAGCGTTGAAACAGGTCCTTTGGCCCAACTTGCCCACACCAGCCAACATGTCCCAGCTACACTGGTCCCACCCACCTGCGTTTGCCCCATATCCCTCTAAACCTGCCCTCTCCATGTACTTAACAAAAGGTTTTTTTAACGTTGGGATAGTCCCTGCCTCAACTACCTCAATAGACAATAGGTGCAGGAGTAGGCCATTTGGCCCTTCGAGCCAGCACCACCATTTAATGTGATCATGGCTGATCATCCCCAATCAGTACCTCGTTCCTGCCTTCTCCCCATATCCCCTGACTCCGCTATTTTTAAGAGCTCTATCTAACTCTCTCTTGAAAGCATCCAGAGAGCCGGCCTCCACTGCCCTCCGAGGCAGATAATTCCACAGACTCAAGTCAAGTCAAGTCAAGTCAAGTTTATTTGTCACATACACATACGAGATGTGCAGTGAAATGAAAGTGGCAGTGCTCGCGGAACAACAAAACAACCAAACAAATTATAAACACAATCATAACACACATATTATTTTACATAATCACTCACTCTCATCACTCTCTGTGAGAAAAAGTGTTTCCTCATCTCCTTTCTAAATGGCTTACTCCTTTTTCTTAAACTGTGGCCCCTGTTTCTGGACTCCCCCAACATCGGGAACATGGTTCCTGCCTCTAGTGTGTCCAAAACCTTAACAATCTTACCTCCTATAAATTTCACTGTACCTTGGCTGATGCTTGTGACAAATACATTTGACTTTGACTCCTCTGGCAGCTTGTTCCATACACCCGCCATCCTATGTGTGAAAAAAGTTACCCCTCAGATGCCTATTAAATATTTTCCCCTTCACCTTAAACCTATGTCCTCTGGTCCTCGATTCACCGACTCTGGGCAAGAGACTCAGTGCATCTACCCAATCTATTCCTCTCATGATTTTATACACCTCTATAAGATCACCCCTCATCCTCCAGCGCTCCAAGGATTAGAGTCCCAGCCTACTCAATCTCTTCCTATAGTTCACACCCTCCAGTCCCTGGCACCATCCTCGTAAATCTTCTCTGTACTCTTTCCAACGTGACAACATCTTTCCTATAACACGGTGCCCAGAACTCAACACAATTTCTTGTGGAATTCATTGCCACAGAAGGCTGTGGAGGCCAAGTCAATGGATATTTTTAAGGCAGAGATAGATAGATTCTTTATTCAGTACGGGTGTCAGGGGTTATGGGGAGAAGGCAGGAGAATGGGGTGTGAATGGAGAGATAGACCAGCCATGATTGAACGGCGGAGTAGACTTGATGGGACGAATGGCCTAATACTGCTCCGATCACATGAACATGAATCCTCTACATGTGGCCTTTCCAACATATTATAACTGCAACATGACCTCCCAACTATATATATATATATATATATATATATATATATATATATACATACATACGTCTGAAGAAGGGTCTCGACCCGAAACGTTCCTTCTGCCTGTCCCGCTGAGTTACTTATATATATGTAGGAAGAAACTGCAGATGCTGGTTTAAACTGAAGATAGACACAAAAAGCTGGAGTAACTCAGCGGGACAGGCAGCATCTCTGGAGAGAAGGAACGGGTGATGTTTTGGATCAAGACCCTTCTTCAGACGTGTGTGTGTGTATATATAACCCTAACCCTAACCCCAACCCTAACCCCAACCCTACCCTAACCCTAACCCTAACCCTAACCCTAACCCTAACCCTAATATATAACCCTAACCCCAACCCCAACCCCAACCCCAACCCTGTGTGTGTGTGTGTACATTACTCAGTGTGTGTGTGTGTATACCCTGCAACCCTAACCCTAACCCCAAACCCAAACCCCAACCCCAACCCCAAAACCCTAACCCTAACCCAGTGTAACCCTATATATAACCCTAACCCTAACCCCAACCCCAACCCCAACCCCAACCCCAACCCTAACCCCAACCCCAATATAACCCCAGTGTGTGTGTGTGTATCTAACCCTAACCCCAACCCCAACACCAACCCCAACCCTAATATATATATAGACTATATATGAACATATATAAAGACATGTTCTTCCAATAAAATGCTCAGTATAATCTGCAGGACTCTATCTACTCCCCGCCCAGTGTTGATGGGTCCACAGTCTTGAGTTGGATGGAAGTAATGACTCTAATTTGTTCTACAGGGTCACCCCGGTCGAGAGGGCCCAGCAGGTGAAAAGGGAACCATGGTAAGTGGTGGTGCAGCCTTACAGCCCGCGACCCAGGTTCGATCCTGACCTCGGGTGCTGTCCATGTAGAGGTCAAATTCCATTCAGTTTATTGTCATGTGTACCGAGATACAGTGAAAGACTTTCGGGGCATGCTATCCAGTCAGTGGAAAGACAATACACGATTACAATCGAGAAATTTACAGTGTACAGATACATGATAAGGGAATTCAGATTCAGATTCAGATTCAATTTTAATTGTCATTGTCAGTGTACAGTACAGAGACAACGAAATGCGTTTATGTTCGTTAGAATCACGTTTAGTGCAAGGTAAAGCCAGCAAAGTCCAATCAAGGATAGTCTGAGGGTCACCAATGAGGTAGATAGTAGTTCAGGACTGCTCTCGGGTTGTGGTAGGGTGATTATTCTCCCTGTGACCCGGGTTTTCTCCGGGTGCTCCAGTTTCCTCCCACACCCAAAGCCGTGCGGGTTTGTAGGTTAATTGCCCCTAGTGTTGTAGGGAGTGGGCGAGAAAATAGGACAGCATAGAACTAGAGTTCTGCATGGACTCAGTGGTCAGCATGGACTGAATGGGTCGAAGGGCCTGTTTCCGTGCTGTATCTCTAAACCAGAACTAAGCACCTTCACTACATGCCTGGAGTAGTTCGCAAAGGTTTCTCATCACTGCCTTCTCAAAAGCATTGCCCAGAGTTGCAGTATTAAGTAATAAATACCCTCCCTCAGGGAACGGGTGTCAGAGGAACTGTGTCTTAACAAGATACTTCCCTGCAAATAAATATTTGGCTGAAGGCAAAAGAACTAATGATCATACACAGAGAGACTGCAAATGAAGGTAATAATAACTCCATAGATCTATATCTGTCAGCTCCATATTGTTGCTTATTCCATCAACGTACTCAACCTCAACCCTCGTTCCTGCTTTGTTTTAATCAAAGACTATTTTGCTATATGAAAAATTGTCTGAATTTCTGTTATTGAATTGCAGAGTCGGGTTACTGCAAAATGCTATTGAAATGTAATGCTGGCTGTCTTCCGCAGGGCCCCTTGGGCGCACAGGGTCCCATTGGCTATCCTGGAGTCCGCGGTGTTAAGGTGAGGACATGGTGTGTGTGTGTGTGTGCATGCATGTGAGTGTGTGCATGTTTCTTGTGAGTGTGTGCATGAACTTTCTGTGTGCGCATGTCGGTGTGCATGTGGGTGTGTGTGCATGCAGGGGTTTGTGTGTGCCCATGTGTGTGCATGGAGTTTGTGTGCATGCATCTGCTTGTGTGTGTGCATGTTTTGTGTCCATGTGCGTGTGTTTGTGTGTGTTTTTGCATGTTTGTGTGTGTGCATGTGTATGTGTGTGTGTGTGTGTGTTCATGTGTGTGCATGTGTGTGTGTGCAAGTGTGTGTGTGTGCATGTGTTTGTGTGTGCATGTGTTTTTGTGTGTGTGTGCATGTGTTTGTGTGTGCATGTGTTTGTGTGCATGTGCGTGTGTGTGTGTCTGTGTGTGTGTGTGTCTGTGCATGCCTACTACTATAGTCTTATACATATATGTTCTTTTGCATTTAATTCAATTTCTTAAGTTCCAGGAGCCGAATTAGGCCAGTCGGTCAATCGAGTCTACTCCGCCATTCAATCATTGTTGATCTACCCCTCCCTCTCAACCCCATTCTCCTGCCTTCTCCCCACAACCCCTGACACCCAAGTTAACCAAGGAATTTGACTTGGCCTCCACAGCCGTCTGTGGCGATAAACTCCACAGATTCCCCACCCTCTGACTTAAGAAATTCCTCCTCATCTCCGTCCTAAAGGTGTGTTCCTTTATCCTGATGCTATGACCTCTGCCCCTAGACTATCACCATTGGAAACACATCCACTCTATCCAGGGCTTTCACTGTTTGGTAAGTTTCATATGAGGTCCCCCCTTCAACCTTCCAATGCCTTGTCCTCCACAGCCGTCTGTGGCAATGAAATCCACAGATTCACCACCTTCCTCCTCATCTCCTTTGGTCCTTTTACCCCGGATCAAACACTGGAACTTCTCAGTGGGTTTTCACCCGTTGTGGAGTCCAACTGGTCTGGAGGGGAACTCAGGGAGGAGTTAATTCCAGAGTCAGTGTGTCTGGTGCTGAGAGATGGTGTGAACTGCTCTCCATGTTGTCTATTGCAGGGTGCTGATGGAGTCAGAGGAATGAAGGGACATAAGGGCGAGAAGGTAAGGAAGGTCCCCAAAGCATCTATAGGACTTGCATCCAGCTGTGGCCAACTCTTCTGGGGCAGCTGAACCATACTCAACAATACATGGGGCATGCAAAGACTCTTTCATTGACAATGCTTCTATACATTTCCAATTAGTAACAAGTTGAATTGAGTAGTTTATTGTCACATGCGATAAGAAACAGTGAAATTCTTCGCTTGCATCCCTGGAGGAACCCGAAGATCTCAAAGTCACGGGGAGAACATATAACCATATAACAATTACAGCACGGAAACAGGCCATCTCGGCCCTTCTAGTCCGTGCCAAACACATACTCTCACCTAGTCCCATCTACCTGCACTCAGACCATAACCCTCCATTCCTTTCCCGTCCATATACCTATCCAATTTATTTTTAAATGATAAAATCGAACCTGCCTCCACCACTTCCACTGGAAGCTCATTCCACACACAGCCACCACTCTCTGAGTAATGGGGTTCCCCCTCCTGTCACCCCTAAACTTCTGTCCCTTAATTCTCAAATCAACTCTGTACAGACAAGCACCTGTAGTCGGGATTGAACCTGGGTCTCTGGCACTGTAAGGCAGCAACTAGGCCACCGTGCTGTCCATAGCTAGCATAGATTCGATGGGCTGAAGAGTCGTTTGCACTGAGAGGATTGTGGACATCGGATAGCCTTAGGTAGCAAGGTTTAGACTGCCCCTGGATGGAGATGGGGATGTCCAAGGTAATCGAGGGTGGCTGGGCAGTGGTGTGATCCTGTATTGGTATGTCCTCACCCTCGGGGGGATAGGGATGGGGAAACGAGACTGACCACCCCTCCCCCCCACTCATACATTCACTGTTCCTGTTCCTTTGTATTCGTATAGGGTGAAGATGGATTTCCGGGCTATAAGGGTGATATGGGACCCAAAGGAGACAGAGTAAGTTAAATGTGTGATAACAAGACAGCGGCAATGAAATCACTTTCTCCACCCCTTCACTCTCTCTCTACCTCTCTCTCTCCCCTGCCTCTCTGCCTCCCATTTCTCTCTCCCCCCCCCCCCCCCCCCCCCCCCCCCCCCCCCCCCTCTCTCCTCTCTCTCTCCTCCTCCCTTTTTCATTCTCTCCGCACCTTCCTTTCCACACCTTTTTCTTTCCAAATCGATTTTGATTTGGCGCGAGTGTCTCGTGTTCTCTACACGATAGCCTCCTCTTTGCTGATTGAGTAACCCTTGCTTTCTCTCTCTCCATCCCTCCCCCATTCTAGTTCCCTAATTTCACAGTCTTCCTGATTAAATTGTATGCCTTCCCCATAGCTAACACTGATCAATTCTACTTTTCCCTTGATCTCCTTCCCCTTTGATCTCTTGTTTTCACACCTTACCCTTCCATATCTCTCTATCTCCCTCTCCCCCGACTCCCAGTCATAAGAATCTCAACCTCATTCTAGATCTTCCTTGAAATTTGTCCCTTTTGATGTTTCATTTTCACACCTTACCCTTCCATATCTCTCTATCTCCCTCTACCCCGACTCCCAGTCATAAGTCCCAATCGCATTCTAGAACTTCCTTGAAATTTGTCCCTTTGATGTTGTGTTTTCACACCTTACCCTTCCATATCTCTATCTCCCTCTCCCCCAACTCCCAGTCATAAGAGTCTCAACCACATTCAAGATCTTCCTTGAAATTTGTCCCTTTTGATGCCTCTTTTTCACACCTTACCCTTCCATATCTCCATGTCTCGCTCTCCCCCAGACTCTCTCAGTCTGAAGAAGGGTCTTGACCCCGAAACGCCACCCATTCCTTCTCTCCAGAGACGCTGCCTGTCCCGCTGAGTTACTCCAGCATTCTGTGTCTTATCTCAACTCCACGACCTTATGGCCGCAGTGGGACATTGCGAGCTCCTTGCACCACCAGCCTATGTTTGTTGGCGTACTAACATGTTTCCTCTCCACCCCGAAGGGCAACGCTGGTTTACTGGGCCAGCACGGCGAGGACGGGCCCGAAGGGATCAAAGGGCAGTTCGGTCCCTTTGGCGATCGAGGGTCAAGAGGTCAAGCTGGCGAGAAGGTCAGTTTGGAGTTCATGTTCTCTACATTGCCCTCGAAACAACCAACCTATCCCCAGATCATTCAGATTCAGATTCAGATTCAGATTCAACTTTAATTGTCATTGTCAGTGTACAGTACAGAGACAACGAAATGCAGTTAGCATCTCCCT
>NC_073415.1:6887758-7007758 GCF_028641065.1 Leucoraja erinaceus
CACACTATACGACCTCTACCTCATTGAGGACATTGGATTTTGTCCATTGAATTGACGTATTACAATGCAGACAACTATATTCTGCCCTCTGTATCTTCCTCTTTGTCCCAACTATTATATTTGAGTTTCAGGTGATTATACTCACATCTATCGCAGTGGAAACCTTCGAACTATCCGTGATCGGATTCTTCTTGCACTAAACGTTACACCATTGATTCAGTAACTGTACACTGTGAACCGCTTGATTGTAATCACATCTCGGTCTTTCCGCTAACTAGATAACGTGCAAGAAAAAAGCGTTACACTGTACCTCTGTACATGTGACAATAATAGACGTAACTAAACAAGCAGACTCCCAACTCCTAGTTTTCAAGTGTAAGGTTTGGGGGAAAAGTTAAACCCCTGTCCCACGGTACGAGTTCATTCCAAGAGCTCTCCCGAGTTTAAAAAAAAACAAACTCGTGGTAAAGTAAGCACGGAGAATGAACGTAGCGGGTACGTCGGAGCTCGGGGATGTCTCTTAGCGGCTCGTAACGCTAACGGCAGATACTCGGGAAGACTCGCTAACGGCAGGTAAGCACGGGAAGACTCGTGAAGATTTTTCAACATGTTGAAAAATGTCCACGAGAGCCCCGAGTACCGACGAGTGGCCATTACCGTAAATCTCCGAGTTCGAATCGGGGCAAACTCTGGAGAGAGAGCTCTTGGAATGAACTTGTACCGTGGGACAGGGGTTTAAGAGGGAAAACTTCTGACGTGCCAGTTTAGTTTGTTGAGAGATACATGGCAGAAGCAGGCCCTTCGGCCCACCGAGCCTGTTCCGACCAGCGATAAGCACTATCCTACACATGCTAGGGACAATTTACACGAGCCAATTAACCTAAAGACTAATGAGATCTTTCTTCTGATCTGGCCCCAGGGCAGAGCTGGAGCTCCAGGCAGCGGAGGGGCCCGTGGGTCCGTGGTGAGTCGCAGCTCTAGATACTTCACTTCAGCCCTCGATCACCAACAATCACGCAGTCTCTTCGAATATCCTCCCCCCCTCTTGGTCCCCTTAACTCCTTCCCTCTCCTCTCCCTGCTTCAGTCTTTAGAATTTGCGTTAGAATTCGGACGATGTGAGCATGCCGCTGAGATCAAAGAGGGTCCCGGCATTGGGGGGGGGCTGAGAGAATAAGAGGGACCATTAGGGCCCACTTTGTAACTTTGTCTGCTGCTTATATCTAGCACCTCTTTGCATACCTTGTGTACACCACGCCCAACAAAGAATTTCACTGTGACAAACAAATATGAAACAATCAATCACTGGAGATACAGCCCGGAAACAGGCCCTTCGACCCACTGGGTCCATGCTGACCAGCTATCACCCCCTGCATTAGCACTGCCCGACACACACTAAGGACAATTTACAATTGACCTTTAAACCCGCACGTGGGAGGAAACCGGAGCACCCGGAGAAAACCCACGCGGTCACAGGGAGAACGTGTAAACTCCGTACAGACAGCAGAATTGAACCCACGTCTCTTGCCTTGAAAGGCAGCAACTCTACCGCTGCGCCACCGTGCCACCCCACCACCTCCTCACATCTTCTCGTTCCTCTCCCCCCATTTACAATTGTAGATTTGCATAGTTAAATTTCACATTTCCAAACACACCACAGTGGGATTTGAACCACCGACCCCGGATCGGGGGCCTCCAACCCATCCTTGACATTACTGCACAGAGAGGAGACCCAGGTCGGTGCAGCTAATACTGCTCCAGGTCCGTTCCGTGGGGGGTGACCTGGGTGGGATTGAATTCACTGATGCCCAGTGAGTGGAAAGAGGTGAAGAACTGAGAGGCAGGAGTTCACCTTCTTCTGTTGTTCCTATTGTTAGGGGGAAAGAGGTGAAAGAGGACATCGAGGATCACCAGGGAAACCAGGCACCAAGGTGAGGCATTGCCCTGATATCGCTGTTTGTATGTATGTGTCTATATCTATATATATATATATACACTCAACTTTTTTTTCTCTCGTTGATGTACTTCCTTTTGCAGTTGTACAGAGCCCTAGTGAGACCACACCTGGAGTATTGTGTGCAGTTTTGGTCCCCTAATTTGGGGAAGGACATTCTTGCTATTGAGGGAGTGCAGCGTGGGTTTACAAGGTTAATTCCCGGGATGGCGGGACTGTCATGTGCTGCGAGAATGGAGCAGCTGGGCTTGTACACTCTGGAGTTTAGAAGGATGAGAGGGAATCCCATTGAAACATATAAGATTGTTAAAGGTTTTGACACACTAGAGGCAGGGAATATGTTCCCGATGTTGGGGGAGTCCAGAACCAGGGGCCACAGTTTAAGAAAAAGGAGTAAGCCATTTAGAACGAAGACGAGGAAACACTTTTTCTCACAGAGAGTGGTGAGTCTGTGGAATTCTCTGCCTCAGAGGGCGGTTCTCTGGATGCTTTCAAGAAAGAGCTAGATAGGGCTCGTAAAAATAGTGGAGTCAGGGGATATGGGGAGAAGGCAGGAACGGGGTACTGATTGGGGATGATATTGAATGGCGGTGCTGGCTCGAAGGGCCGAATGGCCTACTCCTGCACCTATTATCTATTGCCTGTCCCACGGCGATTTTTTCGGCGACTGCCAGCGTCATATCAGGGTTGCCGAAAGATTTTGAACATTTCATAGAAACGTAGAAAATAGGTGCAGGGGGAGGTCATTCGGCCCTTCGAGCCAGCACCGCCATTCATTGTGATCATAGCTGATCGTCCCCAATCATTAACCCATTTCGAAATCCAGCAGCGACAAAAAAAATGTTGCGAAATTTGAAAAAACATCGTGTGTCAATACGTCATCACGCCACGGATTATTCGGTGAACTTGATACGTTAATCAATTATGCCGGCAGTCGCTTAAAAAATTACCAAGTGGGACAGGCCCTTAAGAATTTCATTCTTCTATCTGGGACATCTATCTATCTATCTATCTATCTATCTATCTATCTATCTATCTATCTATCTATCTATCTATCTATCTATCTATCTATCTATCTATCTATCTATCTATCTATCTATATCTATCTATCTATCTACTCTAAATCTATAAAACTCAAATCCATCCGTCCGCCTGCAGTACGGATCCCTTCCTGCCTTTTGATTCGTTGACGGCTGCTCCTTCCTATCAGCTTCCAACACACTTCAAAACAAAGTTGCAAGACAGGAACACTGAACTTTTCACTGCTGCAGCAGGCAGGGGAGGTGCAATTGAGGGAGGCAGGGGAGTGCTGGAAACTTACATTTGGCAACGGCTTCAGTTCCATTGGAGGAGACGGGTGCATGGTGGAATATTGGGTTGGGGGAATCACACCATTGGGGGAGCAGACCCAACGGGTCTGCACTTGGTCTAGTATGACAATAAAACTCTCTTGACTCTTATCAAAGTGGCTACTGAAATGCACCTTGTCAAGCCAAGGCAAGTTTGTAGCAGGAAACAACTGGAGATGCTAGTTTAAATCGAAGGTATTCCCTCTCTCCAGAGATGCTGCCTGTCCCGCTGTGTTACTCCAGCATTTTGTGTCCATCAATGTTCATGGCCAGTCATTGTTTATAATGTGAAAGTTCTAGTTGTCACTTTAGATCAATAATGTAACCAAGTTAATGGGAGGGAAACAAAAATGCTGGAGAAACTCAGCGGGTGAGGCAGCATCTATGGAGCGAAGGAAATAGGCAACGTTTCAGGTCGAAACCCTTCTTCAGACTGATGTGAGGGTGGAAGGGGGGGGGGGGGGGGTGGTGGGGGGAAGGAAGAAAGGAAGAGGTGGAGCCAGTGGGCTGAGGGAGAGCTGAGAGGGGGATGAGAAAGTAAGGACTATCTGAAATTAGAGAAGTCAATGTTCAAACTGCCCAAGCGAAATATGAGGTGCTGCTCCTCCAATTTCTGGTGGTCCTCACTCTGGCCATGGAGGAGACCCAGGATAGAAACATAGACAATAGGTACAGGAGTAGGCCATTCGGCCATTCGAGCCTGCACCGCCATTCAATAAGATCATAGCTGATGATCCAACTCAGTATTCCATCCCTGCCTTCTCTCCATCCCCCCTGATCCCTTTAGCCACAAGGGCCACATCTAACTCCCTCTTAAATATAGCCAATGAACTGTGGCCTCAACTACCTTCTGTGGCAGAGAGTTCCAGAATTCACCACTCTCTGTGGTCGGAAAGGTCGGATTGGGAATGGGAGGGGGAGTTGAAGTGCTGAGCCACTGGGAGATCAGGTTGGCAATGGAGGGGTAATGTTGGGTGTGTCCGGTTTCAGGGTTTAGACTGTTCTGTTCCCCTCTTCTACTCCCCATGGATTTTTCCTCACTAATGGTGATCTTCTGACTTTTCTACAGGGTAATGCTGGCATTGATGGTCCACAAGGCATGCCGGGTGTAAAGGTAAGGTCTTCTCTCTGGAAGTCTCTACTTGGTTAAGTCCCATTCAGCTCAAAGATGCAGCTTGCAAACAGGCCCTTCGGCCCACCGAGCCCATGCCGGCCATCGATCACCCCATCGCACCAGTTCCATGCTTTCCCACTTTCGCAACCAATCGATCCACACCAGAGGTGATTTACAGAGGGGCAATTAACCAACAAACACGCACATCTTCAGGATATGGGAGCGCCCGTAGAAAACCCACGCGGTCACAGGGAGAACGTGCAAACTCCGTGCAGACAGCACTCAAGGTCGGGATGGTACCCGTGTCTCTGGCGCTGAGAGGCAGCAACTCTACTGCTACGCCACCATGCCACCCTACTCTTTTGGCCACTTAACCCTGCTCTTGGTGTTGTGGCCAGCTCTAGTTGTGTCTCGACTGCACTGTCATCAGATTCAGATTCAATTTTAATTGTCATTGTCAGTGTACAGTACAGAGACAACGAAATGCATTAGACAACGAAATGCATTAGACAACGAAATGCATTAGACAACGGAAATGTCATCTCCGTCATTGTAAAGACCGTCAGGAGGAGAATTGTAAAACGCAAACGTATTCTGTCAAGTTTGAGTCTATCAAGAAACATTGAACAGATCACTTCGACAGAGAGGATTTGCAGACTTCAGTGCCTCAGGGCAGGTTCGAATCCAGATCCCCCTACAGAGAGGCAGCCACTCTGCCTGATATACAGCGACTCCACCCTGCCCGCAGTCAGCCCATGTTATTTCTTTGAATTAAAGGCATCATATTTTCCCTCTAATATGCAATAATGCATCAGTCCAACTGTGAGAACAAAGACCTTCACAATCATAGACTTTTCCTTTAAGACACCTTGGAATCTGGTGTCAGACCATCGAGTCATACAGCATAGAAAACAGGCCCTTCAGCCCAACTCGTCCATACTGCCCTTGATGGCCCAACTATGTTTGGCCCATGTTTTATTTTAGTTTACAGATACCATGCCCCTCAGCCCTCCGTCAGGGTCAGGGTGGAACCCTGGTCTCTGCCACTGTGAGGCAGTGGTTCTACCACCCTGGAGTGAAACAGCATGGACAGACTCGGGGCAGGCCTTTCGGCCCATCTTTGATCTTCCACTCCATACCAGCTTCCTCCATGTTATCAACAAACTCCTTCCCAGAGACTATAATATGGAATGGTGTAGGGGCTCAAGTTAATTTTAATCTGAACTGGGTGGTGAATCTGTGGAATTCTTTGCTGTGGAGGCCAAGTCAATGGATATTTTTAAGACAGAGATGGATAGATTCTTGATTAGTACGGGTGTCAGGACTTATGTGGAGAAGGCAGGAGAATGGGGTTAGGAGGGAGAGATAGATCAGCCATGATTGAATGACGGAGTAGACTTGATGGGCCGAATGGCCTCATCCTCGTCCCATCATTTATGACCTCTTCCTCCACTTTAATTTCTCAGACTTCATTTTTAATTTATTGGGCTCAGAATTGAAGCTGTAATTTCCGGCCTTGTTTTGTTTGGCTGAAGGAATGAGAACATGACCCTTCTCTTTAGTTTAGTTTAGGAATACAGCGCGGAAACAGGCCCGTCGACCCTCCGAGAATAGCTCCACCCAGCGATCACCCTGCATACGAAACAAAGGTTTTCCACTGGGTGCTCCAGTTTCCTCCCACACTCCAAAGATGTGCGGGGATTGTAGCAGCCATACATTACAAACACATAGACCATTGTAGGCTAATTGCCTTCTGTAAATTGCCCCTGGTGTACAAGACACAACTAGTGCACCAGTAATCGATTGTCTGCACGGACTCAGTGGGCCGAAGGGCCTGTTTCCACGCTGTATCATTCTATGACTCTACATGGGAATCCTTCCTATGTAAGCAATTGGATGAGCTTTTAAGGAATTTTTCATGATAGCATTCACAATAATAAAATGATTTGTGATATTTATGACAACTGCATGCATTACACGTTCCATTAGTTTAATTATGGGAAGTGTTCAGATGAACATGGAAGATATTCAATGTAATTAAACATTTCTAATAGATTCATACAGAGTGTACGCATACAGATGGCAACAGTAAATAGACTTTTCCCATTTATGGAAATTTCTTTTTTTCAGGAATGGAACATATCGGTTATCCAGGGAATGTCTGAATGTTAAATTGCTTCGAGCGTGTGATTTTACTGCGTTTTTCTTACACAAAACATTATTCACGTTATTCCCTTAATCATGCTTACTTCAGTTTAGTTTAATGATTCCGTGCGGAAACAGGCTCTTCGGCCCATCGAGTCTGCGATCCCAGCTCACTAACACTATCCTACACACACTAGGGACAATTTACATTTACCCCAAGCCAATGCACCAACAAACCTGTACCTGTTTGGAGTGTGGGAGGAAACCGGGGATCTCTGAGGAAAACCCACTCGGGTTACGGGGAGATCGTACTACAGACTTCGTACAGACAGCACCCGCAGCCGGGATCGAACCTGGGTTTCTGACGCTGTAAGCGCTGTAAGGCAGCAACACTACCGCTGCGCCACCATACACTGTGGGCTGTTCTATGATAATCATGTGTTGTCTTTCCGTTGACTGGTTAGCATGCAACAACAGCTTTTTACTGTACCTCGGTATACGTGGTAATAAACTCAACTCAGACGCAAACCTCTTTCACGGCCAGAAGTTAAGATTTAGGTGGTGGCTCAACTCATTGGGAGTTTGGTCTATGCAATGTCTAACAGCATCATCTATCTTTGTTTTTTCAAGGGACCTCCAGGACCTCAAGGGCTAAATGGCTTCTCAGGGCCAAAAGGACCTCCGGTGAGAAAGCCTATGTTTGTTTCGCTTGTGGAGGTGGAGGGTGCTGGGACTATCCCAACGTTTAAGAAACAGTTACACAAGTACATGGATAGGTTGGGGGAAGAATTGTGCCATTCGACCCATCAAGTCTACTCTGCCATGCAATCATGGCTGATCTATCTTTCCCTCTCAACCCCGTTCTCCTGCCTTCTCCCCATAACTCCTGACACCCGTACTAATCAACAATTTGCCCATCTCTGCCTTAAAAATATCCATTGACTTGGCCTCCACAGCCTTCTGTGGCAATGCATGCCACAAATTCACCACCCTGTGACTAAAAAAATTCCTCCTCATCTCCTTCTAATAGATACATCCTTTAATCCTGAGGCTATGGCCTCTAGTCCTGGACTCTCCCACTAGTGGAAATGTCCTCTCCGCATCTACTCTATCCAAGTCTTTCATTATTCATTATCATCGAATGGAAGCCACATTCTTCTATCTCCAGGCAATCTTACAAGCTGGACATGCTGGGTGCAGTCAATGTTTCAGGTCGAAGACTTCCCATCGAGTTTGGGTGAGGTTGGATGTAGATCAGGGTTTACGAAGCCATGGAAGGTCAGATTAAAGTAGGAATCAGAGAATCACAGCCTAACATTATTGAAGATAGACACAAAATGCTGGAGTAACTCAGCGAGTCAGGCAGCATCTCTGGAGAAAAAAGGATGGGTGATGTTTAGGATTGGGACACTTCCTCAGACTGCTTGTCTGAAGAATCGTCCCAGCCCAAAACATCACCCATCCGTTTTCTCCAGAGATTCTGCTTGGTTCATTGGGTTACTCCAGCACTTGAACTCAATGTTCAGTTTCTTCCCTGCTGTTATCAGACTCTTAACTCAGATGTTGGAAGGGAGTTCTGATGTTGGTGTCTGGCCTCAAAGAGGAGTGGGCTGTTGAAGGGGGCAGCCCAGTGAAAAGATTAACAGGACATTGATATGCTGCACTAACTAGGGATTCTTGCAGACGCTACTTACTATAGCCATCGCCAAGCCTGTGGGCGTTGTCCATGCAATGGCAACACTGAACGAACAATTACAACTGGGTTCGAAGAGCAATTGAGAAACTTGACTTAGCAAGATGGCCCTTGAGAATAAAACTCCAAATGGCAGCAATGGACACAAAGACATTTCCAAACAAGACCAAGAGATGTTAATGTCATTAAACCAAGCAGAGAAAGCATGGAAGATGTGCCTGTTAGTGTATCAGTGCAGACAATAGTGGGGACAAGGAACTGCAGATGCTGGTTTACACAAAGGGACACTAAGTGCTGGATAAACTCAGCAGATCAGGCAGCATCTCTGGAGAACATGCACGGGTGATTTAGTTTGCAGATCCAGCGTGGAAACAGGCTCTTCGGCACAACGAATCGACGCCGACCAGCGATACCCCGTACGCTAACACTACCCTACACACAAGAGGGACAATTTACATTTATTCCAAGCCAATTAGCTTACAAATCTGTACGTATTTGTAGCGTAGATCTTGGAGAGAACCCACGCAGGAATGTATAAACTCGGTACAGATAGCACCCGTAGTCAGGATGAAATCTTGGGTATCTTGCACGTAAGCAACTCTACCACTGTTGGATTTTTTTTAACTAATCAACTTAAACCTGTGATTGCTTCATCTTGCTGCCTGTTGTGATTTCTCCAGGGACCTGGAGGGAAGGATGGAATCCCTGGACATCCAGGGCAACGAGGAGAAGCTGTAAGTCGCACGCTGTTATATTGACCACAAGGGCGTCCCAATGAATAGGAGCGTGAAATAGTTCACCGACTGCATGCAGTAGAGAGGGCCACCCAGTGCCCGTCCCCCCTTGTAATACTAAGACAAGTCTAGCCTCTCCCTCCACCTTCATCCCTCCCTCAAGCCCCCACCACTGGGTCCCCCTGAGCTCTGATGTCCCAGTGTTGCTCCGAATGTCCCCATTCTCTTCCTACACTGAAGGAAGCCATTTGGCCCGAGAGTAACCCGTTACGCCCCTACCCCACTCTACGAGCTAATTCAAGAGTTCTCCCGAGTTTGCCCTGATTCGAACTCGGAGAATTACGGTAAAAACGATCGTAGGTACTCGGGGCTCTCGTGGACATTTTTCAACATGTTGAAAAATCTTCACGAGTCTTCATGAGCTTACCATGTTTCCCGAGTACCTGCCGTTAGCGTTACGAGCCGTTACGAGACGTCCCGAGCTCCGACGTACCTGCGGCGTACATTCTACGTGCTTTCCACGAGTTTGTTTTTGTTAAACTCGGGAGAGCTCTTGAATTAGCTCGTACAGTGGGACAGGGCCTTTATTCTCCCAGTGTCCCGTTCTTCCCACATTCCCATCAAATCTGTCCCAGGCTCTGTAGAATAGCCCTCACCCACACACTCTGGGGCTATTCTACAGAGGGGCAAGCAACCCACAGTCCCAGTAACAATACCATACAAGACTGCCTTGTATCAATACAAGTTACATGTCTCTTGAAATTCCAAAGCACAGCAGTTGCTGGAGATGTATAAATAAAAGTCATCTGGAATCTTTTAGATATACTGCACGGAAACAGCCCACTGAGTCCATGCAGGTCACAGGGAGAACATGCAAACTCCACACAGATAGCACCCTTGTTACCATTGCCACCTGATCCCCTGCTGCTCTGGGCTGAAGATTGCTGGATTTTCCAATACCCTTATCCTTTTTTTAATGTCTTTTCTGCAGGGTTTCCAAGGGAAGAATGGTCTTCTTGGTCCACCTGGAGTAGTGGGACCTCAGGTAAGCCCAGCATCTTCAAGTCAACACATGTGTGCAGGCAATTCACCACAAACTGGGTGTTGTAGCCTTGAGCTAAGGCGTGAGAGGGGGAGATAGGGTAGTTAATTCCCGGGATGGCGGGACTGCCATATGATGAAAGAATGGATCGACTGGGCTTATATTCACTGGAATTTAGAACGATGAGAGGGGTCCTTACCTTGGAGGACTTACACAGTTCCCGCTGCACCAAAAAATCCCAGAGTATCATAAAGGACATTTCCCACCCCGGACACTCCCTGTTTGAACTGTTGCCGTCAGGCAGACGGTACAGATCTACAAGGACAAGGACGAACAGACTAAAAAACAGTTTTCACCCCACTGCTATAAAAGCACTAAATGTAGCCGCCAAGGAACACAGGGGCGATACATACTAAGGGACTGTGGTACACTGTGAAATCGACAGAAGGATGGAGGGTTGGGTGTTTATGCATGCTATTTTCGTGATATTTATTTTAGTTGTTTATCTTTTAATATTTTATCTTGTATGTATCGTTAGCTTTTAGAAATGTTTGAATGGTGCACTGTGACTGGCTGACATATTTAAATTTCGTTGTACATGGTTCATGTTACAATGACAATAAAGAAACTATTCTATTCTATTCTTATAGAAACATTTAAAATTATTAAGGGATTGGACAGGCTAGATGCAGGAAAAATGTTCCCCATGTTGGGGGAGTCCAGAACCAGGGGGGTCACAGTTTAAGAATAAGGGTTAGGCCATTCAAGTCAATTATATTTCTATAGCACATTTAAAAACAACTCTCGTTGACCTAAGTGCTTTACATTAGTGCAGGTACTAAGATGCCACATACAGTGGTACTTAGATCTAACAATGCATACATAAATACATACAGACAGCCCTCCCTTAGGATTGAGATGAGGAAAAAAATTTCCCCAGAGAGTTGTGAATCTGTGGAATTCTCTGCCAGTGGAGAGCAATTCATGGGATGTTTTCAAGAGAGAATTGAATGTGGCTCTTAAGGTTAATGGAATCAAGAGATGTGGGGAGAAGGCAGGAACGTGGTACTGATTCTGGATGATCAGCCGTGATCATATTGAATGGCGGTGCTGGCTTGGAGGGCCAATGGCCTACTCCTGCACCTACTTTCCATGTTTCTGTGTTTCTATAATCAGAACCTTTTTTTTCCCAGGGTGGGAATGTCCAACTGTGAGGTGAGAAGGGGACAAGTTTAATGGAGATATGCATGGCCTGTTCTTTACACAGAGTGGTGGGGGCCTGAAATGCATTGCCTGCGGTGGGGACAGTACGATAGTGGTGTTTAAGAGGCTTTTGGGTGAACACATGGAAGTGCAGGGATTAGAGGGATATGGATCATGTACAGGCAGATGGGATCAGTTTAACTTGGCATCATGTACGGCACAGACATTGTGGGCTGAATGGCCTGTTACTGGACTGTAATGTTCCATGTTATCTATGTCCCTCATGACTTCATAAACATTGACAAGGTCACCCCTCAGCCCCCGATACTCCTGGGAAAAGAGTCCCAGCCTATCCAGCTTTCTCCTTACACCCCGAGTCTCGGTAATCATGTGTTGTCTTTCCGCTGACTGGTTAGCACGCAACAAAAGCTTTTCACTGTACCTCGGTACACGTGACAATAAACTAAACAGGACTGAACTGAACAGAACATCCTCGTAAGTCCTATATGCACCCTTTCCATTTTAATGGCAGTTTAATTTAGTTTAGAGATACAGCGCGGAAACAGGCCCATCGGCCCAACCGAACCCACACTGCCCAGCGATCCCCGCACATTAACACCACTCACACTAGGTACAATTTACACTTATACAAAGCCAATGAACCTACAAACCTGTACGTTTGTGGAGTGTGGGAGGAAACCGAAGATTTCGGAGAAAACCCACGTGGTTTTAGGGGGAGAACGTAAAACTCCGTACAGACAGCACCCGTCGTCGGGATTGAACCCGGGTCTTCGGCGCTGTGAGGCAGCAACTCTACCACTGTGCCGATTGTGCTAGAAGTGATTTGAGGGGCTGAATGGCCAGATAGTGATCCATTTGTATGCTACGACGCCCTGGGTTTAAATTGGCAGTGCTCTCTCCTCAATGTGCATTGGGTGCTGGTGTATTTATGGGTATTTGTTCATGCCAACAATATTCTGTTGTGCTGAAGCAAAGCAAGAATTTCATTGTCCTATCTGGGACACATGACAACTCACTTGAACTAGAACTTGCTGCTGTAGTGTAGTGTAGACAATGGAAAGGGGCCCATCGGCTCCATCTAGTGGTAGACGCCTACCCCTGTGGGTGACCAGTCACTCACCAGGGCAAAACCCTATCGAGATGCCACCTATATGTGTGGCAGGGTGGGCCATGTGCCATCAACCTTAAGAAAGACCATAAGCATTATGTTCTTGCAAGGGTATGGTCAAACTTACAAAGATCTGTGGAATTCTTAGCCTCAGAGGCAGGTTCTCTGGATGCTTTCATAGAAACATAGAAAATAGGTGCAGGAGTAGGCCATTCGGCCCTTCGAGCCTGCACCGCCATCCAATATGATCATGGCTGATCATCCAACTCGGTATCCCATCCCTGCCTTCTCTCCATACCCCCTGATCCCCTTAGCCACAAGGGCCACATCTAACTCCCTCTTAAATATAGCCAATGAACCGTGGCCTCAACTACCTTCTGTGGCAGAGAATTCCACAGATTCACCACTCTCTTTCAAGAGAGAGCTAGATAGGGCTCTTAAAGATAGCAGAGTCAGGGGATGAGCTTCCAGTGGAAGTGGTGGAGGCAGGTTCGTTGGTATCATTTAAAAATAAATTGGATAGGCATATGGATGAGAAGGGAATGGAGGGTTATGGTATGAGTGCAGGCAGGTGGGACTGAGGGAAAAAAGTTGTTCGGCACGGACTTGTAGGGCCGAGATGGCCTGTTTCCGTGCTGTAATTGTTATATGGGGTGAAGGCAGGAACGGGGTACTGATTGGGGATGATCAGCCATGATCACATTGAATGGCGGTGCTGGCTCGAAGGGCTGAATGGCCTACTCCTACACCTATTGTCTATTGTCTATTGTTAAACTGTACAACTACCCCCCCCCCCCCCCACCACCACGTTCAAACAGAACTACCCCTCCCCATTCTGTCGTGGGGTAGACTGACTCCCCTTTGCTCCCTCCCCAATCTCAGCAGATCCCCAATCCTCTCCACTCATCATTTTAATCTCATGTTTCTTGTGCCTTGTGCATTATGACTGTTGGCAGATCAATTTCCCTCCTGGGATGAATAAAGTTCATCGTATTCTCGCTCCCGTTAGACTTTGCATTTGTCTGCAGATATATCGTTGGACCCATCTCAATATCACAAATTAACTTCCCAAGAAAGAACATTCTGCAGCATTTCTCATAGACGCAACAAACTGCAGATGCTGGAATCTAGGGCTCAAGGTGCTGGAGGAACGCAACGGGTCATGCATGCAGCATCTTTGGAGGGAATACACAGACGGCATTTCGGGACAGGACCCATCTGAAGAAGAGTCAACAGTCTAAGACTGTCGAAGGGTCCCAACCTGAAGTGTCATCTGTCCATTCCCTCCACAGGAGATGCCCGACCCACTCAGTTTCTCCACTACTTGGATTTTATGCTCAAAGATATTGGAAGATTGTAGTCACAATACTGGCAAATGGGGATGGTATATATGGGCAAATGGGCTAGTAAGGAAGTGGTGGGCCGAATGGTCTTTATTTGACACTTTATCAAACTATGATTCCATACTCAAATTATAGGAAGGATGTCAACAAAATAGAGAGAGTACAGAGGAGATTTACTAGAATGTTGCCTGGGTTTCAGCAACTAAGTTACAGAGAAAGGTTGAACAAGTTAGGGCTTTATTCTTTGGAGCGCAGAAGGTTAAGGGGGGACTTGATAGAGGTTTTTAAAATGATGAGAGGGATAGACAGAGTTGACGTGGAAAAGCTTTTCCCACTGAGAGTAGGGAAGATTCAAACAAGGGGACATGACATGAGAATTAAGGGACTGAAGTTTAGGGGTAACATGAGGGGGAACTTCTTTACTCAGAGAGTGGTAGCTGTGTGGAATGAGCTTCCAGTGAAGGTGGTGGAGGCAGGTTCGTTTTTATCATTTAAAAATAAATTGGATAGTTATATGGATGGGAAGGGAATGGGGGGTTATGGTCTGAGCGCAGGTATATGGGACTAGGGGAGATTATGTGTTCGGCACGGACTAGAAGGGTCGAGATGGCCTGTTTCCATGCTGTAATTGTTATATGGTTATTATATGGTTATTCCTTCTGGGAGGCGACTCCGGCCTGTCAAAGCTGCCACAGCCAGACATAAAAGCAGCTTTTTCCCACGAGCAGTAGCTCTACGCAACCACCAAAAGTCTGTAGCCTCCTTGTGCTCTGGTATTTAATTCCATTCACATGTTTAAAGTATAATAATTTATTCTTAATGTTTTAAGTTTTATTCTTAATTGTTTACTGTATATCAATAGACAATAGGCAATATGTGCAGGAGTAGGCCATTTGGCCTTCTCCCCATATCTTTAAGAACCCTATCTTTAAGAGCTCTCTCTTGAAAGTATCCAGTGAATCGGCCTCCACCGCCCGCTGAGGCTGAAAATTCCAGACTCACAACGCTCTGTGTGGAAAAGTGTTTCCTCATCTCCGTTCTAAATGGCCGTTGCAGACAGCACCCGTGGTCAGGATCGAACCTGGGTCTCTGGCGCTGTAAGGCAGCAACTCTACCGCTGCGCCACCATGAGGCCCACTTGGTCCCCTGTATCAAGCGCTCCTCTGTAAGTGACGTGTTGTGTTCAGCAACTGAGGGGTTACAGGGAGAAGCTAAGAGAATGGGGTAAAGAGGTAAAGAAGCTCAGCCATGAATGAATGGCGGGGTAGCCCTGATGGGCCGAATGGACTAATTCTGCTCCTATCAC
Organism: Leucoraja erinaceus; assembly: GCF_028641065.1. Classification (NCBI taxonomy): domain Eukaryota; kingdom Metazoa; phylum Chordata; class Chondrichthyes; order Rajiformes; family Rajidae; genus Leucoraja; species Leucoraja erinaceus. Next base: position 6,902,770 of record NC_073415.1, read on the forward strand.
TTTTGAACTTTTTGATTTGCGATTTAAGAAGGAATAATGGGTTGTCTGAATTGTCTGTTCCCACCAGGGTTCCTCTGGCGATAATGGGCCGTCTGGAGAACGTGGTCACCCAGGGGCACCTGGACCTCCGGGTGAACTGGGCATCCCAGGTACGGCTGGAAAGGAAGGCATGAAGGTAGGTCTACAATGCTCATGGATCCTTGGGAACACACCACACTTGATGGCTTAAGACTCCTGTTTGAAGAATGTTTGGTCGGTTCAAGCAGAGTTGGTGGGTGGTGGAGTCACACCTACCTTCTCACCTTCTCCCTCTCCATGTCTTTCCCCCATACAATCCTTCCTCCTAACTCCCCAAGCCCCTGCTATCGCTGCCTTGACAATCATATGATCACCAGGCACAAGAAAACCAACAGTAAATTGGGAAGGGGTAACAATGGAAGATCTCTCCCTCTCTCGTTCCCTCATCTCACGTAGATCTTTGTTATACAGAAGACCACCGCCTTCAATAACTTGGCAACCACACAGGTGTCAGGGGTTTGGAGGAGATGGCAGGAGAATGGGGTTAGGAGGGAGAGATAGATCAGCCATAATTGAATGGTGGAGTAGACTTGATGGGCCGAATGGCCTAATACTGCTCCTATCACATGAATTAAAACAGCGAAGACGGAGGCAGTGAGGCATCCCATCAAAACATGTTTCTAGATTTGGCTGAATAAAGGAAGAAGCCATCTGTAGTACGGTATTGGAGATGCAACTGCAGATGCCGGCGTCTTGAGCAAAACACAAAGTGCTGGAGGAACTCAATGGAGCAGGCAGCCTTTGTGGAGGGAATGGACAGGTGACGTTTTTGGTTGGGCCCCTTCATCAAACAGGAGGGGTGGGAGATTGCAACCCTCACGTGGTCCGCCTTGTTTCGACGAATGCAATCAACCAGAACAAGTTGTCCTGCAACTTTAGGCTGTGCACGTCATACGCAAGAAGAAGATCAAACAGGAACAGAATATTAATGGGAATATTTCTCTGGGAAGTTCACTGATTGTGTTTCCTCGTAGGGAGACCCAGGCCCCAATGGTTTTCCCGGTAAACATGGTCCACCAGGATTGCGGGGATTTGAAGGAGGGCGAGGCTTAGAAGGAGGACCGGTGAGTAGATGAAGGACCTGTTTCCATGCTGTATCTCCCAACCGAACACCATGAAAGAACCATCAACAAACACTCACCTGATCTTCCTTTCTGCAGGGTTCTGCTGGGCTGAAAGGAGGAGAAGGACCTTCAGGTCCATCTGGGCCAACGGTGAGTAGGAGATGTGGTTTTAAGCTCCGACCTCCTGTGGTCTCTCCCCCAACACCCTCTGGAGATAGAGTCACACCAGCCCCCTGTCACCGACATCTTGACAATGAACCTTCTGAATTTGTAGTCAGCAGGGCAATACTCTACATATCGCCAACTCCATGGTAGCCAGAAGCAACGTTCCATCTCCTTGGAAATCTCCTCCCAATGCTTGATCAGTATGGATGTTAGAGGCTATGGGGAGAAGGCAGGAGAATGGGGTTAGGAGGGAGAGATAGATCAGCCATGATAGAATGGCGGAGTAGACTTGATGGGACGAATGGCCTATGTCTGCTCCTATCTCTTCTGCATTTGTGGATGGGATTTCCCCAGCCAACAATGGGCCATTATGGGCTCCACCAATCCTTGTCCATCAGTTGCTGGCCCTTTGCATTCACCCTGTCTATTCCCCTTATAGTCGCCCAGCACAGAAACATGTCATTATGGTCCACCTCATCCATGTTGACCATGATGCCCCCGGGGGAGGGGAGGTTGTGAGGGGGGGGTGTGAGCGGAAGGGGGAGGGGTATGTGAGTGCGGGGGGGGGGGGAGGGTGTATGGGGGGGGGGGGGGGGTGGGGGGGAGGTGTGGGGGAGGGGGATTGTTGACTGGCTGTGTGTGGGGGGGGGGGGGGGGCAGCGAACATTGTGGAGCCGGATGGGGGAGGGGTGGGGGGCGGGATTAAGGGGGGGGTGTGGGCGGGTTAAGGGGGGTGTGGGGGGGTTTAAGGGGGGGGTTGTGGGGGGGGGTTAGGGGGGTGTGGGCGGGGTTAAGGGGTGTGTGTGGGCGGGGTTAAGGGGGTTGTGGGAGGGGTTAAGGGGGTGTGGGCGGGGTAAGGGGGGGGGTGGGCGGGGTTAAGGGGGGTGGGCGGGGTTAAGGGGTGTGTGTGGGCGGGGTTAAAGGGGGGGGTGTGGGCGGGGTTAAGGGGGGGTGTGGGCGGGGTTAAGGGGGTGTGTGGGCGGGGTTAAGGGGGTGTGGGCGGGGTTAAGGGGGGGGGGTGGGGGCGGGGTTAAGGGGGGGTGGGCGGGTTTAAGGGGGGTGTGGGCGGGGGTTAAGTGGTGTGTGGGCGGGGTTGGGGGGGGGGGTGGGCGGGGTTAAGGGGGGGTGGGGGGGGTTAAGGGGTGTGTGTGGGCGGGGTTAAAGGGGGGGGGGGGGGGGGTGGGGGGGTGTGGGCGGGGTTAGGGGGGGCGGGGTGGGCGGGGTGGGGGGGGGGGTGGGGGGGGGGGTTGTTGGGGAGAAGTCAGGGGAATGGGCTTGAGAGGGAAAGATAGATTGGCCATCATTGAATGGCGTAGTAGACAATGGGCTGATGGCTTAATTCGGCTCCTAGAACTTAAGAACTCAACAGACGAGAGTTGAGCTCCTCACTAGGTCTTGTGTATTGGCATAATATGTTTTGGGGGAATGGTTTGGGTTTTGTCAATAATGTGGGCTTCAAGGTCATGACTGACGAAGCTGCTGGCGTAGTCAAGGACACTGGCCCACCTAACCATCCGTTATCTTTCTCTAGGGTCCCATAGGCGAACGTGGACTGAATGGACCAGTTGGTGCCATCGGTCTTCCTGGTCGTCCAGGGGGCATCGGACCCCCAGGTCCCGTTGGAGATAAGGGAATGCCAGTAAGTCTCCTCATCCACCTCTTAACCCCAAGCACAAACATTGCCAGTGGGACGGTGAACAGAAAGAATTAACATGGAACATAGAAGAGTAATAATAATAATAATAAATTTTATTCATGGGCGCCTTTCAAGAGTCTCAACGACACCTTACAAAAATTTAGCAGGTAGAGGAAAAACATGTAAGGGGAATGAAATAAATAGTAGAGACATGACTAGTACACAAAGTAAAGACAGAATTCAATACAAAACACAATATGAGGCAATTAATGCACAGATGAAAAGGGAGGGGGACGTGGGGCTAAGGATAGGCAGAGGTGAAGAGATGGGTCTTGAGGCGGGACTGGAAGATGGTGAGGGACACGGAATTGCGGATCAATTGGGGGAGGGAGTTCCAGAGCCTGGGAGCTGCCCTGGAGAAGGCTCTGTCCCCAAAACTGCGGAGGTCGGAGTACAGCACAGGAACAGGCCCTTCGGTCCACAATGTCTGTGCCCAAGGTGTAGAGTTGCTGCCTCGCTGCGGCAGAGACCCAGATTTGATCCTGACTACAGGTGCTGTCTGTACAGAGTTTCTCCTTCTCCCCTATATAGACCATATATGTTTCCCCCGGGTGTTCTGGCTTCCACCCACAGTCCAAAGAAGTTCATGTTTGTAGGTTAATTGGCTTTGGTAAAATTTGTAATTGTCCCTAGTGTGTAATAAGTTCGGGTGGGTGGGTGGAGGAGAAGATTCACTGTGATGGATGTTTGTGTAAATTGTGTTGTGTCTTGGTTCTTTTTCTTGTGAGTATCACTGCAGAAACCAAATTTCGTTTGAACCTCAAGAGGTTCAAATGATAACAAATAAATTGTATTGCATGTATTGTATTGTGTAGGATAGTGCTGGTCGGTGCGGGCTGAAGGGCCTGTTTCCACACTGTATCTCTAAACTAAATTAAACTAAACAAACTCTTAAAATCCAAGACCAGTTAAAAGTAAGATGAAGGCCTCCGAGAACATCCTAAGATGTTCTTGCAACCTACTGAAGAACTTGTGTGGTATGTCTGGTAACGTAGGCAGACAGCAGGAAGATAACTCAATGATCAGTAAAGTAGACACACATGGGCCCTTCAGCCCACTGAATCCATGACTATCAAAAAACATCCGTGAATCCCAATCTGGAACGAATCCCATTTTTTCCTCAGCGCATTCCCTTTGGATTTTACCCGATCCCTGCACACTAGAGGACATTTCAGAGGCCAATTAATGTACCAATCCAGATGTGTTAGGAAACCAAACAGCTGGGGAGCAAACCAGATGGAGAACGTGCAAACTCCGCACAAACAGTGCCGGAGGGTGGGATTGAACCGGCAACTCTGGCGCCGTGAGGCAGCGGCTCAACCAGCCGCGTTACTGTGCCACACTCCCAGCTGTTTTGTTACATTTCCACCTTCCCTCATTGGCGCTGCCTCACGTAGACCTTGGCCATGTCTTGGTCATCGGTTCCACTCCGATAACAGGGTGTCCACAGTGTGTGGTGAGCTTTGCACATGGTGGGGAGGGGATGATCCGAATCTCGTACCTAATCACCATCTTCTCTCTTACAGGGGGACAGAGGCCTCTTGGGACCAGCGGGCCACGATGGGATCCAGGGGTCGTTGGGTCTGCTCGGACCCACTGGTCCATCAGGCCTACCAGGAGATGATGGCGACAAGGTGAGAAGCTCATAGCCTAAGGTTGACACACAATGGTGGAGTCACTCAACGGGACAGGGGGCATCATCTCTGGAGTGAAAGTTTTGGGTCGAGACCCTTCTTCAAACTGAACCTGTCTCAACCCGTCTCTAAGGAAAGACATTCTTGCCATAGAGGGAGTACAGAGAAGGTTCAACAGACTGATTCCTGGGATGTCAGGACATTCAAATGAAGAAAGACTGGATAGACTCGGCTTGTACACGCTAGAATTTAGAAGATTGAGGGGGGATCTTATACAAACTTACAAAATTCTTAAGGGGTTGGACAGGCTAGATGCAGGAAGATTGTTCCCGATGTTGGGGAAGTCCAGGACAAGGGGTCACAGTTTAAGGATAAGGGGGAAGTCTTTTAGGACCGAGATGAAAAAATCACTTTTTCCACAGAGAGTTGTGAATCTGTGGAACTCTCTGCCACAGAAGGTAGTTGAGGCCAGTTCATTCGCTATATTTTAGAGGGATTTAGATGTGGCCCTTGTGGCTAAAAGGATCAGGGGGTATGGAGAGAAGGCAGGTATGGGATACTGAGTTGGATGATCAGCCATGATCATATTGAATGGGTCGCTGGTTATGTGTGACGTTTCTGGCCGAGACCCTTCTTCAGACTTGTTAAGGTTAGTTTATTGTCACGTGTTACGAGCTGGGTTTATGGAACAAGCTGCCGGAGGAGGTAGTTGAGGCAGGGACTATCACAACGCTAAGAAGCATTTCGACAGATACATGGATAGGACCGGTTTAGAGGGAGTTTTCAGGCAATTATATTTCAGGAAAATAACATTCCAAATTTCAAGGTGGTGCAATGTTAAAGTTGCTGCCTTCCAGCGCCAGAGACCCGGGTTCAATCCTGCCTCTGGGTGCTGTCTTTACGGAGTTTGTACGTTCTCCCCGTGACCGCGTGGGTTTTCTCTGGGCGATTGAATTTTTCTCCCACGCTCCAAAGGAGGCTAATTGGCTTTGGTAAAAATTGTAAATGGTCCTTTGTGTGTTGGATAATCCGACAATCGCTAGTCGCTGCGGACTTGGCAGGCCGAATGGCCTGTTTCCGCACTGTATCTCTAAACTAGACTATACTAAATTTAGGTGTAAACACAAAGAAGTGGAGGAACTCAGGGGGTCAGGCAGCATCTGCGGAGGGAATGGACAGGCGGGACCCTTCTTCAAACTCCAAGATGTCAATGGTCAGAAATAGAGAAGTCTGAAGGTGCATCCTGTCCTGAAACATGTTCTCCAGAGATGCTGCCTGACTCTTCCTGCAGAACTTTGTGTTGTGTTCAAGATTCCAGCATGATGTCTCCAGATTTAGATGGTGAAGATTAGAACAGAGACTGGTGAGAACATTCAACAGCTCAATGGAAAGTGAAAAACAATGAAGATGCTGGAGTAACTCAGCGGGACGGGCAGCATCTCTGGAGAGAAGGAATGGGTGACGATTTGGGTCGAGACCCTTCCTCAGACTCACAGAGTTAATGATTCAGGCTGAAGATCCTTCTCAAAATTCTAAGGGAGGATTCTTCGACTGAAGCATGGACTTCATCTCTCTTTACAGATGCTGCCTGACCAGCTGAATATTTCCAGCAGTCTCTGATATTTTTCATTACTACTTGGTACCATTTCAAACATTTTAACCATCACTTAATCACAGTGACAGCCAACAGAGGGAGCTCTCTTCTGGAACTGAATCTTAAAACAGTCACAATTACTATCACATTTCCTTAGTGCCAAGGCTGGGAGATTTCTATTCATCTTAATTAATCGTTTTCGAAGACATTCGGAAACCAGGTTTAGCAGTTTCAAATGAATGGCTGGTTGATAGAAAGCACCCACACCCGGCTGGTGAATCTGTGGAAGTCATTGCCACAGACGGCTGTGGAGGCCACATCAATGGACATCACAGCCAACAGGAAGAGGCCCTTTGGCCCATAATGTTTGTGCTGAACGATGCCTAATGGGAGGGTCGATGACCAGAAGCCACAGCCTCAGAATAAAAGGTATCGCTGGGTTGGACACGGTGGGCCGAAGGGCCAGTTTCCGAGCTTAATCTCCAAACTAAAACTATAAACAATGTGCATTGAATGAACGGTAGACAAAAATGCTGGAGAAACTCAGCGGGTGCAGCAGCATCTATGGAGCGAAGGAAATAGGCAACGTTTAGGGACGAAACCCTTCTTCGGCCCGAAACGTTGCCTATTTCCTTCGCTCCATAGATGCTGCTGCACCCGCTGAGTTGCTCCAGCATTTTTGTGTACCTTCGATTTTCCAGCATCTGCAGTTCCTTCTTAAATGCATTGAATGAAAGACTTGTAGTAGCCCCCTTCATGGTCAGCGTTATTGCAACTAATCTAGTAAATTGTGGATTTAGACAATAGACAATAGGTGCAGGAGTAGGCCATTCGGCCCTTTGAGCTCCATTCAATGTGATCATCCCCAATCAGTACCCCATTCCTGCCTGCTCCCCATATCCCCTGACTCCACTATCTTTAAGAGCCCAATCTAGCTCTCTCTTGAAAGCATCCAGAGAACCTGCCTCCACCTGAGGCAGAGAATTCCACAGACTCATCACTCTCTGTGAGAAAAAGTGTTTCCTTGTCTCCTTACCCCTTATTCTTAAACTGTGGCCCCTGGTTCTGGAATCAGAGGAATTTAAATTCCCATCTGCTGGTGTGAGATTTGAACTCAGTCTCGGCAGTGTCCATTTACTTACACACTAGCTTAACATTGCATATTCGTTCCATTAGTTGGTGCAATGTTAGTGGTGCAGGAACATCCTGTTGGCTGGTTCACTCGACTGTGATTTTTAAGTCCCAGGTTAACTTTACACACAAGGTCATGCTTGTATAATCACCGTTGCCTCGGCAACCCACCCACCCAGGCAGCAGAGAGTATCACTCACACAGCAGCACTCCGCTTCCAGTGACTTTCATGTAAGAGGTGAAGAAATGAAGTGAGGTGTTATTTCTCATAAGATAGGCACAAGATGCTGGAGTAACTCAGCGGGACAGGCAGCATCTCTGGAGAGAAGGAATTGCTAACGTTTCGGGGCGAGACCCTTCTTCTTCAGCAGTCGGAGGAAGGGATCTCCCACAACTATTTTCTATGTTTCTATCATTAAATGGCAGATTTTGCAAGTGTGAAGCTCATAATCGATGTCCTTGGGTCTGCGAAAATATGTTATAAACTCACTCAATTGCTCATTGCTATTTTCTTTCAATTTTCTCTTTATCAGGGTGACTTAGGAAAACCAGGACAGAAAGGCAGCAAAGGAGACAAAGGAGAATATGTGAGTAGCAACCTCATCAAGCTTTGTAGGAAGTGGTCCAAAGAATATCACTTGTACCAATAAGTATCGTTCATTCATTCTTTTAATCATGCATTCGTTCATTCAATCATTCATTCATTTATCCATCCATTCATTCATTCATTCATTCGGTCATTTATCCATTCATTCATTCATTCATTCATTCGGTCATTTATCCATTCATTCATTCATTCATTCGTTCATCATGCATTCATTCATTCATTCATTCGGTCATTTATCCATTCATTCATTCATTCGGTCATTTATCCATTCATACATTCATTCAATCATTCGGCCATTTATCCATTCATTCATTCATTCAATCATTCGGTCATTTATCCATTCATTCATTCATTCATTCATTCGGTCATTTATCCATTCATTCATTCATTCGGTCATTTATCCATTCATTCATTCATTCGGTCATTTATCCATGCATTCATTCATTCAATCATTCGGTCATTTATCCATTCAATCATTCATTCAATCATTCAGTCATTTATCCATTCATTCATCCATTCAATCATTCGGTCATTTATCCATTCATACATTCATTCATTCATTCATTCGTTCATTCATTCAAAATCAAGTTTTTTCCATTTGAGGCATCTGGCCAAAATAAAGCCAATTCTGTCGAGGCAGCACTTTGAGACGGTAATCCACGCCTTTGTTACCACTCGGCTGGATTACTGCAATGCACTGTATGTGGGGGTTAGTGGGTCCTCCATCGCCCGTCTCCAGATGGTACAGAATGCAGCTGTACGTCTTTTAACTGGCACACGTAAACATGAGCACATTTCACACATTTGAGCCTCACTCCACTGGTTGCCTATTCAGTTTAGGATCCATTTAAAAATTATTTTATTTGCTTTTAAATCCCTAAGTGGTCTTGCCCCGCCCTACCTATCTGAGCTTCTACACCCTTATACACCCGCCCGCTCTCTCAGGTCAGATAATCAGCTGCTCCAGAGTGGGCCTAAAACTAAGCTGAAGCTCAGAGGGGACCGTGCCTTTGCTGTGTCGGCACCCAAATTATGTAACAATCTGCCTCTCCACATTAAACAGGCCTCTTCTCTGTCTGTTTTTAAATCACTTCTTAAAACCCATCTCTTCTCCATGGCCTTTGATACCCAGTAAGATGTCGACTTTATTTACTTGATTTAATTTCTTATTTTGATTGCTTTATTCCGTGGCTATTATTTTTACTCATGTTTTATGTCTTTTAATTTATTGTTGTATTTCATATGTAATTTTTGCGCTTTATGTGAGCTGTTATGTTATGTTCTGTTATGTTGTCTGTTTATGATGTCTTGTTTATTCTTCTGTACAGCACTTTGGTCAACATTGGTTGTCTTAAAGTGCTTAACAAATAAAGTTGGATTGGATTGGATTCATACATTCATTAATTCATCGTTCATTCATTCAATCATTCATTCATTCATTCATTCATCGTTCATTCATTCATTCATTCATCGTTCATTCATCCATTCATTCATTCATCCATTCATTCATTCATCATTCATTCATTCATCCATTCATTCATTCATCATTCATGCATTAATTCATTCATTCATCATACATGCAATCATTCATTCATTCACTCATTCATTCTCACATTTAACAGGTTAAAGCAACAATTCTATAGCGACCATCACAGTTGTTAAAGGACGTGTCCCACTTTCACTTTCACGACCTTTTTTACTCGTGGACATTTTTCGTCATGTTGAAAAAACGCCCCGACCTACTTGATGCCACGAGTACCCACAACTAGCATCACAACCTCCTGCGACCTTGTGCCAACCATGCTGTGAGCAGGGGCGGAATGACAAGGGTGTCAGCTTGCCCGATGGCAAGTGGGCCCATGATGAAGTTGGCCCCCTTTGTCTCCTGGCAACCAATATTTTTAGACCCAGTCCGCTACTGGCTGCGAGTATGAGTCAAGGGCAAACTCGGCGGACAGGCCCTTAACTAAGACTTTATAGATTTGAGGCTAGTCCATCACAAAGGTTTTTAACTTAATGAAAGAATCGGAGCTGAATTCAGAATACACGAGACTTCTGAAAGTCTTACAAATCTTTTGACAATAGACTGATTATCCAAGGGCAGAGCCACACACTTTCTTCAAGAGGTGATGTGGGAGCCTCAACATTGATCAGGGTATTCTGGGCAAACAGATTCATTGAAGCGACCAGTGCCAGTTTCATTCCCATTACCACTACATATTATTATACAAATCTGTTTTATTTTCCTCTTACAGGGTCCACCTGGCCAGATGGGGATCCAAGGCCCAATTGGGGAGCCAGGCCCAATAGTAAGTATACATTCTGTTTCATTTCATGTCAGCTTGCACGACTTATACCTTCATAAGTGTTAGGAGCAAAATTAGGCCATTCGGCCTCAGCGCCATAGGTGTTCCATTCTATCAAGTCTACTCCGCCATTCAATCATGGCTGATCTATCTCTCCCTCCTAACCCCATTCTCCTGCCTTCTCCCCATAGCCATTGATACCCGTACTAATCAAGAATCAATCTATCTCTGCCTTAAAAATATCAATTGCCTCCACAGCCGTCTGTGGCAATGAATTCCACAGATTCACCACCCTCTGACTAAAGAAATTCCCCCTCGTCTGCTACCAAGAGGAACATCCTTTAATTCTGAGGCTGTGGCCTCTGGTCCTAGACTCTCCCACTAGTGGAAACATCCTCTCCACATCCACTCTATCCAGGCCTTTCACTAATCGATAAGTTTCAATGAGGTCCCCCCTCATGCTCATAAACTCCAACGAGTTTGTGACTGTTTACCTGAACCATCATTGTTACCTGAAGATCTGTTATTATTTGCCTGATGTTCAAGTCATTCGACCATGTAACATTGGCCATAGTTAGTGGTTAGCATGTAAACCTGTGTTTGTGTGTGTTTGTGTGTGTGTAGGGGTCTGATGGTGAACCAGGGCCTCGAGGGTTACAGGGCATGCGTGGCAGGAAAGGCGATGATGGTATTCGAGGATATCCAGGTACCTCTGGTCCTGTTGGGCTCCAGGTAATCAAACATCTCTTTAACTCAAACTTGCCCATGGCCTTCCTTCTGTGGCAGAGCTGCTGCCTTACTGCGCCTTACTGCTGCCTTACTACTACCACTCCCCCTCCCTCTCCCTCTCCCCTCTCCTCCCTCTCCCCTCCCCCCCCCTCCCTCCTCCCCTCCCTCTCCCTCTCCCTCCCCCCTCTCCGTCTCTCTCCCTCCTCTCCCTCTCCCTCTCCCTCCCCTCCCTCTCCTCTCCCTCTCCCTCTGCTCTCTCTCCCCACTCTCCCCTCTCTCCCACACCTCCTCTCCTCTCCCCTCCCCCTCCCACTCCCTCTCTCCCCCCCCCTCCCCCTCTCCCTCTCCCTCTCCCTCCCTCTCTCTCTCCCTCTCTCCCTCTCCCTCTCCCCCTCTCTCTCTCCTCTCTCCCTCTCCCTCCCCCTCTCCCTCTCTCTCTCCCTCTCCCTCTCCCTCCCTCCTCCCTCTCTCTCTCTCTCCTCTCTCCCTCCCCTCTCCCTCCATTCCTCTCTCTCTCTCCCTCCTCCTCTCTCTCCCCCCCTCTCTCCCCCTCTCCCCCCTCTCTCTCTCCCCTCTTCCTCTCCCCCCCCCTCTCCCTCTCCCTCTCCAAGTTAACTCCCCCTCCCCCTCCCCCTCCCCCTCCTACCTTATTGCCGCAGAGTCCCAGTTTAATTATCATTCCAGCGGGCAATTTTCATGCCTTAATTCCACTTAATGGAGACTCCTGGTTGGGGTATAGTCACATATCGTTTGTCAGTAACTGAACTATCAACATGAGGAAATGAACAATCTTGGTCGTGCCAATTCATGTTTTGGAAGTGAGTGCTTTCCATCCGTCCTGAAAGGTTAAAAGCCCACAGATATCCACCGACCTCCCTTCTGGCACAGCGATCAGTTACTGTTCAATATCCCTTGTCTCTATTCGATGGAACGCAGGAGGATGAGGGGGGAGGTGATCTTATAGGGGTGTGCACCAGAGAGGCAGGTTCCATCCTGACTGTGGGTGCGGTCTGTACAGAGTTTGAACATTCTTCCTGGGACCGTATGGGTTTTCTCCGGGTACTCCTGAGCACTTTTCTCTCAGCAGTTGGGCTTGTACACTCTGGAGTTTAGAAGGATGAGAGGATATCTCATTGATGCATATAAGATTATTAAGGGTTTGGACACGCTAGAGGCAGGAAACATGTTCCCGATGTTGGGGGAGTCCAGAACCGGGGGCCACACAGTTTAAGAATAAGGAGTAAGCCATTTAGAACGGAGACGAGGAAACACTTTTTCTCACAGAGAGTGGTGAGTCTGTGGAATTCTCTGCCTCAGAGGCCAGTGGAGGCCGGCTCTCTGGATGCTTTCAAGAGAGAACTAGATAGGGCTCTTAAAAATAGTGGAATCAGGGGATATGGGGAGAAGGCAGGAACGGGGTACTGATTGGGGATGATCAGCCATGACCACATTGAAGGGCCGAATGACCTACTCCTGCACCTATTGCCTATTGTCCAGTTTCCTCCAACACTCCAAAGACGTACAGATTTTTAGCTGGGTTGGCTTTAGTAAGAATTGTAAATTATCCCTAGCGTGTAGGATAGTGCTCGTGTACAGGGATCGCTGGTTGGCACGGTTTTGGTGGGCTGAAGGGCCTGCTTCTGCACTGTATCTCTGCACTGAACTAAAAAAGTTGTTCTCTGTACGTCCGTGACAATAAACTAAACTAAATTAAAATGTAGGGGAATCGAGAACCAGAGGACATAAGTTTAAGGTGTGCAGGGGAAAGATTTAATAGGAACCTGAGGGGCAACTTTTTTTACACAATGGGTGGCAGGAAAACAGAACGAGCTGCTGGAGGAGGTAGTTGAGGCTGGTTCTATCGCAACGTTCAAGAGACATTTGGACAGGTACATGGATAGCATATACAGAACCAGGAGTTGGCTTCAGTAAGAATCATACACCCTCCTAAATGGGAATATATCTGTAGCCACTCTAGTTAGAATTGTATTATGATGAATTTGGTCTTGTGTTTGTTTTTTGAATCCCCTCAAACGTTATAATATTTGACACACGTTCGAGGAATAAAGGTGTTTGCATAATTGAGGAAATGAGCTGTCAATTCTAGACAAGTGGCACAGTGGGGTTCTTAGTTTGCGTGGGGTGTCGGAGTCACTATTAATTAATGTCTAGGAAGGAACTGCAGACGCTGGTTTAGACCGAAGATAGACACAACATGCTGGAGTAACTCAGCTGGACAGTTCTCCGACTCTCCCCCTGATTAAATGTCATCTCTTTGTCATCTGCTCCAGTACTACTTTTTCTAGATCCGCATTTCATTTGATGTCTCCTTTTCACACCTCACCCTTCCTTATCTCTGTGTCTCCCTGACTCCTGACTCCATCCCCCCCCCGGACACTTATTATTTTTTTTTATTCAAATTGTTTGCTATGTCGCTCTTCAAGGGAGATGCTAAATGCATTTCGTTGTCTCTGTACTGTACACTGACAATGACAATTAAAATTGAATCTGATCTGAATCTGAATCTGAATCTGAATCTGAATCTGAATCTGAAGGGTCTGGACCAGACCTCAAATCAGCCTGCAGCCACAAAAGACAACTATCTGGATTCTATAAATTGTCCCTAGAGTGTAGGATAGAACTAATTGTTGGTTGGTAGACAAAAGTGCTGGAGAAACTCAGCGGGTGCAGCAGCATCTATGGAGCGAAGGAGATAGGCAACGTTTCGGCCAAAACCCTTCTTCAGGCTAATTGTTGGTTGACACGGACTCGGTGGGCTGAAGGGCCTGTTTCCACATTGGTTCTCTAAACTAAACATAACTAAGAGTTGGTGGACACAAAATGCTGGAGTAACTCAGCGGGACAGGCAGCATCTCTGGAGAGAAGGAATGGGTGACGTCTTGGGCCGAGACCCCTTCTTCTCATTCCTTCTCTCCAGAGATGCTGCCTGTCCCGCTGAGTTACTCCAGCATTTTGTGTCTCCCTTCGATTTAAACCAGCATCTGCAGTTCTTTCCTAAACCAAGAGTTGATTGGGATGTCTGTGGACGGCGGCACCGGGAGCCCGCGGGTCCCTGGAGGGAGACCGCTTTTCAGGGCTCTCGCAACGGCGACTTCCCCCGCCCGAGTTGCGGGGTTGAAGAGCTCCTGAAGCGGGGCCTGACATCACCACCCCGCGCGGCTTGGAATGGCCGCGGGACTCTGCGAGCGCACGCCGGGGGCTCTAACACCAAGACCCGGTGTGCGACCTCGCATCACCCGGCGTGGCTTTAATGGCCGCGGGACAATCGCCATCGCCAGCTGGGGGCTTTGACTTTGACTCTGACATCGGGGGGGGGGGGGGGGGGGAGAGTGCAATGGAGAGATAAGTTTTTTTGGCCTTCCATCACAGCGATGTGATGGATGTTTATGTAAATTATGTTGTGTCTTGGGTCTATTTGTTTGTAATGTATGGCTGCAGAAACGGCATTTCGTTTGGACCTCAAGGGGTCCAAATGACAATTAAATGTATCTTGTATCTTGTATCTTGGATGGTGGGGAGAATTAACTAGGTTTAATATACAATTAGTGTAACGCTAGGGGTAGATTCAGTGGTCTGAAGGACCTGTTTCTCTCCCGCATGTCTCCCGAACTCTCTCAGATTCAATGATTAGAAGGACCAACGATAAACGGCAAGAACTAAATGGAAAATCTGAAAAGGCAGAGACGTTATCTGAAGTTTACAGAATGGGGAAGGATTAAATCTAGAATTAAAAGGCAGGAAATATTTGCTGACTGAAATTGCTGAATTCAATTATTTACCTCATTTTGTATCTCTGGAAATGACGATCATAAGATCATAAGGGATAGGAGCAGAATTAGGCCACTCGGCCCATCAAGTCTACTCCGCCATTCAATCATGGCTGATCTATCTCTCCCTCCTAACCCCATTCTCCTGCCTTCTCCCCATAACCTCTGACACCCGTACTAATCAAGAATCTATCCATCTCTGCCTTAAAAATATCCACTGACTTGGCCTCCACAGATGCCGGTGGCAAAGAATTCCACAGATTCACCACCCTCTGACTAAATAAATTCCTCCTCTCCTTTCTCAGAGAGCACCCTTTAATTCTGAGGACCTCAGGTCCTAGACTCTCCCACTAGTGGAAACATCCTCTCCACATCCACTCTATCCAGGCCTTTCACTATTCTGTTTCAATGAGGTCTCCCCCTCATCCTTCTAAACTCCAGCGAGTACAGGCCCAGTGCCGTCAAACGCTCATCATATGCTAACCCACTCATTCCTGGAATCATTCTTGTAAACCTCCTCTGAACCCTCTCCAGAGCCAGCACATCCTTCCTCAGATATGGGGCCCAAATATGCTCACAATGCTCTAAGTGCAGCCTGTCCAGCGCCTTATAGAGCCTCAGCATTACATCTCTGTTTTTGTATTCCATTCCTCTTGATATAAATGCCAGCATTGAACTTGCCTTTACCAAATTAACCTGTGTCATTCTGCAGTTTCCACTGTACCTACCTCCACCTCCCATCCCTGGCAGTATGTTCCAGGCACCCACCACTCTCTGTGTAAAAAACAATATTGTCCCCACACATCTCCTTAAAACCTTTTTTGTTTAAGAAGGAACTGTAGATGCTGGAAAATCGAAGGTGGACAAAAATGCTGGAGAAACTCAGCGGGTGCGGCAGCATCTATGGAGCGAAGGAAATAGGCAACGTTTCGGGTCAAAACCCTTCTTCAGACGGTCTGAAGACGGTCTGACGGTCAGGTCTGAAGAAGGGTTTCAACCCGAAACATCGCCTATTTCCTTTGCTCCATAGATGCTGCCTCACCCGCTGAGTTTCTCCTTAAAACGTGTTCTCTTGTACCTTGTGGTCATTACCTCCAATGTGTCCATCATGGACTTTGTTCAAGAAGGAACTGCAGATGCTGGAAAATCGAAGGTAGACATAAATGCTGGAGAAGCTCAGCGGGTGCAGCAGCATCTATGGAGCGAAGGAAATAGGCAACGTTTTGGGCTGAAACCCTTCTTCAGACTTAAGAAGGACTTCAGTCTGAAGAAGGGTTTCGGCCCGAAACGTTACCTATTTCCTTCGCTCCATAGATGCTGCCGCACCCGCTGAGTTTCTCCAGCATTTTTGTCCACCCACCATGGACTTTACTGGAAGTTGGACAACTTTATACTCGCCATTTTTTACATTTATCAAGCCAATTTACCTACAATCCAATCAACCTCTCTCACCTTAAAGCCCTGCCTTCCAGACTTAAATCTTTCCAACTTGGGGAAGAAGGTTCTGATTGTCAATGGTTATGAATCCAACATCAAGGGTCAAGTCTGTTTAATTGTCATGTCTCCGACAACAGAGCAATGAAATTCACACTTTCAGCAGTGGAACAGCCCTGTACACGCAATACACATAGATAGTAGATAATAAACTAAAAAAAAGTTATTAAATTAATCTCCAATACTACTCCATTATGTCCCAATCTTTGCTTCTGATAGCGTTACAGTGTGGAAACAGGCCCAACTTGCCCACACCAGCCAACGTCCCATCTACACTAGTCCCACATACCTGTATTTGGCCCATATCCCTCCAAACCTGTCCTATCCATGTACCTGTCTTCTTATTTCTTAAGATTTTTTTTAATGTTAGTTATGATATGATTAAATGTTTCTAATAATTTTGTATTGTTGGCCCATAAAACCCTGAGAAAACAATCCAAGTTTGTCCAATCTCTTCTTCTGGCTTAAACTGATGATGTTTCCATGTTGTCTGACTTGCGTCTGGGTTAGTTTGAAATGATAAGCCCGGCACAGTGGTGCAGCGGTAGAGTTGCTGCCTAATATGCCCCTGTCCCACTTAGGAAACCTGAACGGAAACCTCTGGAGACTTTGCGCCCCACCCAAGGTTTCCGTGCGGTTTCCGTGCGGTTCCCGGAGGTTTTTGTCAGTCTTCCTACCTGCTTCCACTACCTGCAACCTCCGGCAACCACCTGCAACCTCCGGGAACCGCACGGAAACCTTGGGTGGGGCGCAAAGTCTCCAGAGGTTTCCGTTCAGGTTTTCTAAGTGGGACAAGGGCAGTAGTACAGTGCCAGAGACCTGGGTCTATTCTGACTGCAGGTGCGTGCCTGTTTGCACGTTTGTACGTTTTCCCCGTGACCTGCATGGGTTTTCTCCGGGTGCTCCGGTTTCCTCCCACACTGGTATCATTGTAAATTGTCCCTAGTGTGTGTGTAGGATAGTGTTAGTGTGCGGGGATCGCTGGTCGGCACAGCTCAATGAGCCGAAGGGCCTGTTTCCGCGCTGTATCTCTAAACTAAACTAAAGGATATACAGGCAAACGGGCTGAATCCTTATTGTGCTTCCATTTGTGTTTTCCAGGGAATGCCAGGTCTTCCGGGTGATAAGGGCGAAAGTGGAAATGTCGGATTGATGGTAAGCGGATGGTGCTTTGACGATTGATTCACTTCCTGTGTATCAGTCCTTTGCAACCTACGATCTATTACGATAAACCAGCGTGCAGCTGCCAAAGACAACTGGTTAGCCAACTCCAACAATGGCTGGGACAGTTGTGGCAGCACTGTGGCACAGCGGTAGAGTTGCTGCCTTACAGCGCCAAAGACCCAGGTTCGATCCTGACTACGGGTGCTGTCTGTACATTTGTTTGTCCATTCTCCCCGTGATCGCGTGGGTTTTCCCCGGGAGCTCCGGTTTCCGCCCACACTCCAAAGACGTGCAGGTTTGTAGGTTAATTGGCCTCTGTACATTGTCCCTAGTGTGTAGGATAAAACTGGTGTGTGGGTGATTGGCGTGGGAGGGCCACAGACCCTGTTTCCACGCTGTATCTCTAAACTTTAAACCAAACAAAGGGAGAAAATCTGATGGAGGTGGACAGAATGAGATATATATAAATAGGTTATATTCCAAATCCAGCCACTCATTCACAGTACCGTAACATATTACACTATCAAGACTGTAGAAACCAGGAACTGCAGATGCTGGTTAATGCACAAAAGGACCAAAGTGTTGGAGTAACTCAGTTGGGTCAGGCAGCATCTCTGGAGAAGGGTCCCATCCCAAAATGTCACCTATCCACGTTTTCCAGAGATGCTGTCTGACCCGCTGGGTTACTCCAGCAGTTTGTGTCTATCTTCGATATAACTATGTCGTACATCAGCAGCTCGATATTCAGGAGCATCAGTTGACTTTTCTTGTGTTGTTGTCTTGACCACAGGGCCCCTCGGGTTCCCCTGGTGCCAGAGGACCTCCCGGCTCCAATGGTGGCAGTGTAAGTTCACTAATCTGTCTGTCCTCAAATCTGTCTGTCTCTCCCTGTCTGCCCCTCCCTGTCCCTCTTTCTCACTCTCTCTCTCTCTCCATCTCTGACTCCCGCTTAGACCCCCTCTCTGTCTCTCTCTCTCTGTTTGTGTCTCGGTCTCACTGTTCCTCTCTCTCTCTCTCTCTCTCTCTCTCTCTCTCTCTCTCTCTCTGTCTCTCTCTCTCTCTCTCTCTCTCTCTCTGTCTATCTCTCTCTCGATCTCTCTCTCTCTCTCTCTGTGTGTGTGTGTCTCTCTTTGTCTCTCTCTGTCTCTCTCTCTGTCTCTCTCTGTCTCTCTCCGTCTCTCTCCGTCTCTCTCTCTCTCTCTCTCTCCCCGTCTCTCTCCCCGTCTCTCTCCCCGTCTCTCCCCGTCTCTCTCTCTCTCTCTCTCTCTCTCCGTCTCTCTCTCTCCGTCTCTCTCTCCGTCTCTCCGTCTCTCTCCGTCTCTCTCCTCTCTCTCTCTCCGTCTCTCTCTCTCTGTCTCTCCCGCTGTCTCTCTGTTTGTCTCCCTCTCTCTCTGTATTTCTCTTTGTCTGCCTCTATGTCTGCCTGCCTGTGTCTCTCTCTGTCTGTCTGTATCTCTGTCTCTGTCTGTATGTACCAGAGAGCTGATGGAGGAGCTAACTCCAGCCCAGTCTGTGCATCCTCACCACTCTTATCTTTGCTTCCCCTCTCACACAGCAGCTGGGAGGCAAATAACAGACGGCGACTAACTCTTTGAAATCTTCTATTTGCATAATAAATGTCTTTGTTGAACCAACAGATTCCGCAGATCTCCAAGCCATGAGCGTGAAGTTGTGAACAGCAGCTGCTCAATTCTGTTGTTCACATGTGAAGTGAATGTATTTACTGTACAAGTAGCAAGGAATCCTCATCGTTCCAGCTTGTAAAGCCGTGGCCACAATTACAGATGATGGCGAGAGTTAAGGGCCTGCCCCCACCAGCATGCGATGGAATGCGTCTAGCGCCACCAAACCTCGCGGGGCCGGTCCCAATTCGAACTGTGGAGGCGTCTGGAGTTGTGCGGGACTGGTCCCGGCATCAAACTCACCAATCAGCTGGGCAGGAGGCGGGCCAATTGAATTTGGACGTCGGGCGGTGACATCATCACGCAATGGCACGCAGGGTGGTGATGTCATCGCGCAACACCACGCGCTAGGCGTACGACGTCAAGTCGCTGTGTACGACGTCAAGTCGCTGTGTACGCCCGTCGGGACGCTGCGTACGGTGTTGTCGCCCGGGATTTCCGGACAGCGTAAGATTTTCGTAGCCCCGCGCGTTGTCGGGACTAGCCCCGCACAATTCCATACACCTCCGCCGGGACTGCCCCCGTGAGGCCGTACGCCTCAAGCGACCACGTTTGATCGCGCTAGACGCACGCTATCGTATGCTGGTGGGACAGGCCCTTTAGTCTGGTAATTACAACCACTGTAATTTCTCACTCTGTCTCTCCTTCTCCTCATTCTAGGGCCAGGCAGGTCTACCAGGTGGTATTGGCTCTCCAGGATCGGTGGGTGAAAAGGTGAGTGTGGTTTCTATCCAGCTATCATGCAGGTGTCCTGGGCAGCCCAGCGGTAGAGTTGCTGCCTCACAGCGCCAGGTTTCATTCTCACTACGGGTGCAGCCGGCACTGAGTTTGTTCGTTCTCCCCGTGGCCTGCGTGGGTTTTCTCCAAGTGCTCTGGTTTCTTCCCACACTCCAAAGACGTGCAGGTGTTTGTAGGCTGATTGCAAATTGTCTAGTGTGTAGGATAGTGTTAGTGTGCAGGGATCGCTGGTCGGCACAGACTCGGTGGGCCAAAGGGCCTGTTTCCGCGATATATCTTTAAAGTCTAAAGGTGACCTTAGCGGGGAATGTCCAACTGAGAGTAACGGAGCTATGAATAGAAAAAGCATGACTGGATAAACTCAACATAGGTAGACAAAAGTGCTGGAGAAACTCAGCGGGTGCAGCAGCATCTATGGAGCGAAGGAAATATTTCCTTTAGATGCTGCCTCACCCGTTACTCCAGCACTTTTGTCTACCTTCGATTTTCCAGCATCTTCTTAAAACCTCAACACAGCACTGAGTTCTTGTTGATAACATTCCTTCATCAAGTGCCCAGATCAACTTGGTGTAGCATTGACTGCTTGTTTAGTTGGATTGAGTTTAGTTTAGTTTAGTTTAGTTTAGTTTAGAGATCCAAGTGTGGAAACAGGCCCTTCGGCCCACTAAGTCCGTGCCGGCCAGCGATCACCATTCACTTTTTTTCACAATGTCTTCCCTCAGATTTGGAGACCAAAACTGAGTATTGCGTACACTTTCAGTCTCCAAATCTGAGGAAAGGCATCCTTGCCATAGAGGGAGTGCAGAGAAGGTTCATCAGACTGATTCCTGGGATGGCAGGACTTTCATATGAAGAAAGACTGGATAGACTCGGCTTGTATGCGCTAGAATTTAGAAGATTGAGGAGGGATCTTATAGAAACTTACGGGGTTGGACAGGCTAGATGCAGGAAGATTATTCCCGATGTTGGGGAAGTCCAGGACAAGGGGTCACAGTTTAAGGATAAAGGAGAAATCCTTTAGGACCGAGATGAGGAAAACATTTTTCACACAGAGAGTGGTGAATCTCTGGAATTCTCTGCCACAGAAGGTAGTTGAGGCTAGTGCATTGACTATATTTAAGAGGTAGTTAGATGTGGCCCTTGTGGCTAAAGGGATCAGGGGATATGGAGAGAAGGCAGGTATGGGATACTGAGTTGGATGATCAACCATGATCATATTGAATGGCGGTGCAGGCTCGAAGGGCCGAATGGCCTACTCCTGCACCTTTTGTCTATGTTTCTATGTTACTAGTTATTGTGTGTACTGAAAGTACTAGTTCTATCCGATACACCATCGACAATTTATAGAAGCCTCTTAAAATACAAACCTGTACGTCTATGGGAGGAAGCCGGAGCACCCGGGGAAAACCCACGCAGGTCACGGGAAGAACGTGCAAACTCCGTGCAGACAGTACCCATAGTCAGGATCGAACCGGGGTCTCTGGCGCTGTGAGGCAGCAACTCTACCGCTGCGCCACCGTGCAGTCCTTAAGGGTTGTTGAATGATAACAATCCTTCTTCAGTCTCCCAGATAAACTCAACGCAACACTGAGTTCTTGGTGATGGCAATCCCCGCTCAAGTCTGCCAGTTTGTGAGGAAGTAAGATGGAGAGAACAAGGGAGGGAGCTTCGAGCTGATGTGGGCTCATCACCCACATGGGTCTCGGAGTGCCACGCCCATCTCCATGGCCTTATTCTAGGGGGGAAATCACTGTCCTGAAGACCTGGGAGGTGGGGAGGCGGGGAGTGTGGAGACCACTCGCTTTGTGTGGTAACTTCATAAATGATAGAAGCAGAATTAGGCCATTCGGCCCAGCAAGTCTACTCCGCCATTCAATCATGGCTGATCTATCTCTCCCTCCTAACTCCGTTCTCCTGCCTTCTCCCCATAACCTCTGACACCCCAACAAATCACTAATCAACAAATCTCTCTATCTCTGCCTTAACCATGGCCGTATCCTCTGACTTCTTTGTGGCTGTTTGTTGCCGAAGAGCATTGTGGATATGTTGACGTTGGAGAAACCATTGTTTCTTCACAGGGTGAGATAGGAGAAGCTGGAGATCCTGGTCCTTTTGGAGAGCCTGGCATTGCCGTAAGTATCCAACACAAAGACAAGACCAACCCATGCCCAGTCCTTGCCCGTGATCGATGCCCAAGACTAAACTCACTGAGACTCAAGTACATCCACACCAAGTCAAGTGTGTTGTATTGTCATCTGCCCCAGATAGAGCAATGAATGGTGGTACTGGCTCGAAGGGCCGAATGGCCTCCTCCTGTACCTATTTTCTATGAATCTCCCAAATTGCACCCAATGATCACTGCATTTTGCCTTCTTAAATAGTCTTGATTGGTTGTGCCCGATCTTTGAGTTGTGTTTTAGACAATAAAGAGTAGGTGCAGGAGTAGGCCATTCAGCCCTTCCAGCCAGCACCGCCATTCAATGTGATTATGGCTGATCATCCCCAATCAGTACCTCGTTCCTGCCTTCTCCCCATATCACCTGACTCCACTATTTTTAAGAGCCCTATCTAGCTCTTGAAGGTAACGTGAGAACCGGCCTCCACAGGCAGAGAATTCCACAGACTCACCACTCTCTGTGAGAAAAAGTGTTTCCTTGGCTCCGTTCTAAATGGCTTACTCCTTATTCTTAAACTGTGTGGCCCCTGGTTCGGGACTCCCCCAACATCGGGAACATGTTTCCTGCCTCTAGCGTGTCCAAGCCCTTAACAAACTTATATGTTTCAATGAGATGCCCTCTCATCCTTCTAAAGTATTAACGTTTTCTTTAAGAGTATGTCCTCTTACATTGGACCTTCCAAAATGCAGAGCCTCCCACTAGTTAGGATCTGCCATTTCTCCGCCCACTTCAGTAGTTAGATCCATATCCCGCTGTGGAGCATATTATTCTGTGCTGATTTTGATACCATTCTTTCTTCTCTCAATCCTCAGGGTATAAAGGGGGAATTGGGCGAGAAAGGAGATTCAGGCCCTCCTGGAGCAGCAGGACCTGCAGGTGACAAAGGCCCTCCAGGTGAAGACGGAGCCAAGGGCAACGTGGTAAGTTGAGTCTGGAGAAGGATCTCAACCCGAAACGTCACCCATTCCTTCTCTCCAGAGATGCTGCTGCCTGTCCCACTGAGTTACTCCAGCACTCTGTGAAATGTCACCTATCCATGTTCTCCAGAGATGCTGCCTGACCCGCTGAGTTACTCCAGCATTATGTGTCTTTTCTGTGGTAAACTGATCAGCGGCCATCATCCGCTATGGTCGCCAATGGGCCATTAACAATGGATGTAGACAATAAAAATGCTGGAGCAACTCAGCGGGACAGGCAGCATCTCTGGAGAACAAGGTCAGATGATTCTCCGGGTCGGGTCCACTCTGATTGAATCAGTCTGAAGAAGGATCTCGACCCGAAACGTCACTTATCCATGTTCTCCAGAGATGCTGCCTGACCCGCTGAGTTACTCCAGCACTCTGTGTCTCCTTTATGTGGGGCTGCTGTAGAGTTGCTGCCTTACAGCGCCAGAGATCCATTTCCAATCCTGACCTTGGGTGCTGCCTGTATGAAGTTTGTACGTTCTCTGCTGTGAACACGTGGGTTCTCTCCAGGTGCCCTGGTTTCCCCCCACACTCCAATGACATACAGGTTTGTAAGTTGAATGGCATCTATAAATTGTAAAATGTCCCTAGTGTGTAGGATAGTGCTCGTGTCCAGGGTGATCACTGGTCGGCATGGACTCGATGGGCTGAATGGCCTGTTTCCACATGTTTGTGTTAAAAGACTACCTCTCCTGCAGGGTAGTGGAACAGGCCGGTGCTCTGGTTCCCCTCCCATACTCCTAAGACATGTAGGTTTGCAGGCTAATTGGCCTCTGTAAATTCCGCCTAGTGTGTATGGAGTGGGATAGTGCAATAACATAATACTAGTGTTCGTTGATTTCATATAGATGCTACCCAACGGTACATCAGTACGCTGTGGAGGCCAAGTCAATGGATATTTTTAAGGCAGAGATCAAGTCAAGTCAAGTTTATTTGTCACATACACATACGAGATGTGCAGTGAAATGAAAGTGGCAATGCTCGCGGACTTTTGTGCATAAGACAAACAACAAAACAACCAAACAAATTATAAACACAATCATAACACACATATTCTTATTCATAATAAATAATAGAAGGAAAAACGTTCTGTATAGTTAGTCCCTGGTGAGAAAGGCGTTTACAGTCCGAATTGCCTCTGGGAAGAAACTCCTTCTCAACCTCTCCGTTCTCACTGCATGGCAACGGAGGCGTTTGCCTGACCGTAGCGGCTGGAACAGTCCGTTGCAGGGGTGGAAGAGGTCTCTCATGATTTTGTTTGCTCTGGAGTTGCACCTCCTGTTGTATAGTTCCTGCAGGGGGGTGAGTGAAGTTCCCATAGTGCGTTCGGCCGAACGCACTACTCTCTGCAGAGCCTTCTTGTCCTTGGCAGAGCAATTCCCAAACCAGATTGTAATGTTCCTGGACATGGATAGATTCCTGATTATTGCGGGTGTCAGAGGATATGGGAGAAGGTAGGAGAATGGGGTTAGGAGGGAGAGATAGATCAGCCATGATTGAATAGCGGTGTAGACTTGATGGGCCGAAGGGCCTAATTCTACTCCTATTCCTTCAGCTCTTATGACCTCCGGGCTTTATAATGGGATGGCTGGTCCGTAACCAGCGGTTGTTATCAAGGTGCTCACCTCTGTTGTATTCTCCACCTCTTCCTCTCCTCAGGGGCCGGCTGGTTTCCTTGGTGATTCGGGTGCAACAGGCGAGCCAGGAGATCCCGTGAGTTTCCGTTTGTGACTTTAGACTTTGCACGGTCTGTGGGTGACGCTTTCAGATCTCACCACGGATTTTTCTTATACCATCTCTTGCCTGCAGTGCCTTGCACAATTGGACGGGGATTTGACAGCACTGGGGTGTACTAGCTGGAGTTTACAAGGATGAGACTACCACTCATTGAAACTTACTGAATAGTGAAAGGCCTGGATAGAGTGGATGTCCAGTGGGAGAGTCTAGGACAGGGGTGGGGAACCTCCGGCCTTAAGGCCACATGAGGCCATCTCGGCCATTAAGTGCGGCCTTTGGAATGAATCCAAATTTTGTAGAACAAATCTTTTTACTTTTATTAGTATGTTTTTGTTTGTCTTTTATTATTTTTAATTTAATCTTAAAATGAACGTATTTAAAATACCAAATAGTAAAATAAGATTCAACGAAATAATCCTCCCCGACTGACAACCACAATTAAAACATTAGTAAGTCATGAGGGCTATTTTTACAAAATAATGTACATTTTGAAGTATATCTAATTGAAGTTTCTTGGATGCGGCCTTATTAGATTAACGCTAACTTAATGCGGCCTTCCAACATGAAAAGGTTCCCCACCCCTAGTCTAGGACTAGAGGGCACAGCCTCAGAATTAAAGGACGTTCTTTTAGGAAGGAGATGAGGAGGAATTTCTTTAGTCTGAGGGTGGTGAATCTGTGGAATTATTTGCCACAGACAGCTGTGGAGGCCACAAGTCAGTGGATATATATTTAATGCGGAGATTGATTGATTATACGGGTGTCTGGGGTTATGGGGAGAAGGCAGGAGAATGGGTTTAAGATAGTGAAAGATAGATTAGGGGGCCACAAGTCTGTGGAGATTTTTAAGACGGGAATAAAATGCCTCCGTCTCCACTCTGCCTTTGCAACGTTGGCATGATGACCAATATATTTCTGCCTTCATATCAGGGTGTGGACGGCATAGTTGGCGAGAAGGGCAGCCTTGGCGATCCTGGTCTCACGGTAAGATATTTATTGTCTACCCTTGCGCTGAGTACAACTAAGAAACTGCCTCAAGTAGCTAATCCCTCAGACACCTCCCCTCCCCAACCCTCTATAGACCCGGACACTGTGCCCGCACACAGGTCACAACATTCTATTTTGCAAATATACACTTTATTAACACATTCTGTCGCACATTCACACTTCATGCTGCCTTCCATCTACACTTTACGCTGCTCGGCAAGGCAGCTAGCAAAAGGATTTGAGTCTAGGAGCAGGGAGGTTCTACTGCAGTTGTACAGGGTCTTGGTGAGACCACACCTGGAGAATTGCATACAATTTTGGTCTCCTAATCTGAGGAAAGACATTCTTGCCATAGAGGGAGTACAGAGAATGTTCACCAGACTGATTCCTGGGATGTCAGGACTTTCATATGAAGAAAGACTGGATAGACTCGGCTTGTACTCGCTAGAATTTAGAAGATTGAGGGGGGATCTTATAGAAACTTACAAAATTCTTAAGGGGTTGGACAGGCTAGATGCAGGAAGATTGTTCCCGATGTTGGGGAAGTCCAGAACAAGGGGTCACAGTTTAAGGATGAGGGGGAAATCTTTTAGGACCGAGATGAGGAAAACATTTTTCACACAGAGAGTGGTGAATCTCTGGATTTCTCGGGGGGCCCTTCGGCCCTTCGAGCCTGCACCGCCATTCAATATGATCATGGCTGATCATCCAACTCAGTATCCCGTACCTGCCTTCTCTCCATACCCCCTGATCCCTTTAGCCACAAGGGCCACAACATTGAAAAGTTTTCTCCTACTTTTTTTAATTGCAAAGTCTTTGATCAGATCCTCAAAATTAATCTTACATAACACACATGCTTCTATACTTAGTAGGGATAAGACTTCCAACTACAGTGAATGTCCTCTAAACCTATCCTATCCTATCCATGATACCATCTCCAGTCCCACAATTAAAGGGGATAGAAGTCACAAGTGTGTTTTTAGGCCACACAAGTTCGACTGCTTCTTCCAGACAGTGCTGTAAACAGGTGTAGGAAGGAACTGCAGATGCTGGTTTACACCGAAGATAGGCACAAAGTGCTGGAGTAACTCAGCGGGACAGGCAGCATCTCAGGGGAGAAGGAATAGGCGACATTTCGGGTCAGCACCCTACTTCAGACTGAGGTTTCGATACGTTCTAGTGAGGACTCTTCCATTTCCTGTTCCTCTCTCTCTCTGCAGGGCCCTCCAGGTGCATCGGGAGAACCCGGGCCTCCTGGAGCTCCGGGAAAACGAGTAAGTATTTCTCCGTAAACCTCGCATTCCCAGACCAACTTTCACAATGTCACAGTGATGGGGCTGTCCCACTGTACGAGCTAATTCAAGAGTTCTCCCGAGTTTCCCCTGATTTACGGTAATGGCCGCTCGTAAGTACTCGGGGCTCTTGTGGACATTTTTCAACATGTTGAAAAATCTTCACGAGCTTACCGCGTTTCCCGAGTACCTGCCATTAACGTTACAAGCCGCTAAAAGACGTCCCGAGCTCCGACGTACCCGCTACGTACATTCTACGTGCTTACCACGAGTTTGATTTTCTTTTAAACTCGGGAGAGCTCTTGAATTAGCTCATACAGTGGGACAACCCCTTAAGCCAGACGTGTGTTGGCTAGTATAAGTGCGCGGGGATCGCTGGTCGGCGCGGACTCGGTGGGCCAAAGGGCCTGTTTCCGCGCTGTATCTCTAACCTAATCATCACAAAACTAAACAAAACTTCACTGTGCAGTTGCACAATTAAACCCCAGCCCTGTTGCCCAGTTATATGGTCATATCTCCACACTTTGCTACACTATAGTCCATCTGCATTGGGGTAATTCGGTTCTGTGCTCATTCCCCTTTGAGGAGGGCTTTAATGAATCTCTGAGATGGTTACGGAGCCCGCTGGATCATTCTTGCTGGGAAAGCAGTGCCAGATGAGAAAAAGATTTTGATAAGTTGCAAAGGATCTCTAAACCAAACTAAGCTAAACACGGGCGGTCAGGGTGGGGCAGCGGTAGAGTTGCTGCCTCACGGCGAATGCAGCACCGGAGACCCGGGTTCGATCCTGACCACGGGTGCCGCCTGGACAGAGTTTGTACGTTTGTACGTTGCTTGGGCTTTCTCCGAGACCTTCGGTTTCCTCCCACACTCCAAAGACGTACAGGTTTGTAGGTTAATTGGCTTGGTAAATGTTAAAACCCGAATGGGCCGTAGGGCCTGTTTCCGCGCTGTATCTCTAAACTAAAACTAAAACAAGGTGCTGGCGTAACTCGGTGGTTCAGGCACCATCTGCGGAGGGAATGGATAGTTCAGGACAACTTGCACTGCCTCCATCCATTTTAGCAGAGCACAACCCATTCTATTTGCAATGCAATACAAAGGGATTTACTTCCAGACGACATTCTGCAAGTTAAATCCTTTTTTTTTTGAGTGGGGATTTGGGTACAGATTCATCACTGTGACATCCAATTGTCTAAGGTTCCTGCCCTTTCAAACAGTAGCCGGTGAGACGGGAATTCATTTTGTGTTTTATAATTGTGTTCTGCTTAGATATACCAGGCAGCGGGATCTGGGCTATGGGGTTGTCAAGCTATTTGACTCCAAACTTTGCTGCTGTTCCTGAATTATTTTCAATGCCTGTTTAAAGCTTGCCGGTTTCAAATCCGTACTCTCTCTTCCAGGGACCCCATGGACCAGGAGGGCCTGAGGGTCGCGAGGGCCTGAAAGGTTCAAAGGTACGACCTATATGAGAAATCTTCACAAGTTCTCAGAGCAGAATTAGGCCATTCGGCCCATCAAGTCTACTCCGCCATTCAATCATGGCTGATCGATCTCTCCCTCTCAACCCCATTCCCCTGCCTTCTCCCCATAACTGATGCCCTATCCGATGAAGGCAAGCATGTCATATACCTTCTTGACTTCTTGTGTTGCCACTTTCAGGGAGCTAATGACTTGAACCCCAATATCCCTCTGTGCATCAATGGCACACCAACCCCTCGACTTCCTAAATTGCCGCACAGGATCCTATTCGAACTTGCCTTCAACCTATGTCCTCTGGTCCTCAATTCTCCTTCTCTGGGCAAAAGACTGTACATCCACCCGATCTACTCCTCTCATGATTTTGTACACCTCTATAAGGTCACTCCTCATCCTCCTGTGCTATAAGGAATAGAGCCTTCAACGAAGTAAATAATGTATTGAAGATAGACGCAAAAAGCTGGAGTAACTCAGCGAGACAGGCAGCATCTGTGGGGAGAAGGAACGGGTGATGTTTCGGGTCAAGACCCTTCTTGAATTGGAACAAGTGATTTGTTAGGTCCCCTTTGGTCATGACTGACCATGGGTGTCTCCAGGGTTGGAGGACGCCTGTGCGTGACTTTGTTTAACGTGGGGAGACTGGTGCACAGACAGCCACCCCATGTGGGGTCCTTGATAGATCTGGGTCAGGATCCAGTGGCATGGAGTCCAAGACGACCGGAGACCCTTTTCTGCTGCAGCCTTCATCCGCCTTCCCAGCCGTTGTGACGTTAGCTCCACTAAGGTCAGCCATCGTCCTCCGCCTGTTCCACCGTTGAGGTCTTGGTTGGATTGCTCTTTGTCAGAGATCTCCCCCTCGACCTTAACACCATTGGTGGCCCTACCAGGAGCGTAGCTCCAGACGGCATCGCTCTCAGGATCTCAGGTCCACACACAAGCTTCCCCACCACAACAAGGTGACAATCCAAGTGATTAGTCCTATGATTAAGAATTTTTAAAATGTTGAGAAATTTCACTTAAAAAATATATAACGGCATACTTAAAGCCTTGTTGAAATTCTGTATTATTCACCCACCTATACTAAAAATAATCCCACTGTCCTCACCAGGAGATCAGAGACTGAGACAAAAACTGCTCAAACTAATTCTTGGATTTCCTCTCCGCTGAGCCTCAGGGGGAATATGACGGATTGTTTGCGATTCCACATTTAAAACTACATTTATATGTTAAGACGGTTTCCTTTGACATTTGCACCTTTTCAAAATTCATTTTCTTCCCATTGCTATTTGCCAGCGAGGATCAGCATCTGTTACTGTCCTTAATTGTCCTTGAGAGGCCAGTGGGGAGATAGTTTGTGGAATCATCGCAAGACTGGCACGGTGGCGAAACGGTAGAGTTGCTGCCTTACAGCGAATGCAGACCCAGGGTCGATCCTGACTACGGAGTTCGATCCTGTCTGTACGGAGTTTGTACGTCCTCCCTGTGACCTGCGTGGTTTTTCTCCGAGATCTTCGGTTTCCCCCCACACTCCAAAGACGTACAGGTTTGTAGGTTAATTGGCTTGGTGTAAATGTAAAAATTGACCCTAGTGTGTGTGTGTAGGATAGTGTTAGTGTGCGGGGATCGCTGGTCGGCGTGGACCCGGTGTGCCGAAGGGCCTGTTTCCGCACTGTATCCCTAAACTAAACTAAACTAACTTTCAATGCAGGAGTAACACTGAATAACAAAGTGCTGGAGTAACTCAGCAGGTCAGGCAGCATCTCTGGTAGAAGGGTCTCGACCCAAAACGTCACCCATTCCTTCTCCCCAGAGATGCTGCCTGTCCCACTGAGTTACTCCAGCACTTTGTACACCTGCACTTGAAGTTTAGTTTAGTTTAGAGATACAGCGCGGAAACAGGCCCTTCGGCACATCGGGTCTTGGCCGACCACCGACCTGTTGTGTATCTTCGGTGTAATACAGCATGTGCAGTTCCTTCCCACACAAGGTAATACTCTTGTTTCGCCGAACACCTCCGCTCGGTCCGCAATAACCAAGCTGACCTCCCGGTGGCTCAGCACTTCAACTCCCCCTCCCACGCTGTCTCCGACCTCTCTGTCCTGGGTCTCCTCCATGGCCACAGCGAGCAGCACCGGAAATTGGAGGAACAGCACCTCATATTCCGTTTGGGGAGTCTGCATCCTGGGGGCATGAACATTGAATTCTCCCAATTTTGTTAGTCCTTGCTGTCTCCTCCCCTTCCTCAGTCCCCCTGCTGTCTCCTCCCATCCCCCAGCCTTCGGGCTCCTCCTCCTTTTTCCTTTCTTGTCCCCGCCCACCCCCGCCCCCGATCAGTCTGAAGAAGGGTTTCGGCCCGAAACGTTGCCTATTTCCTTCGCTCCATAGATGCTGCTGCACCCGCTGAGTTTCTCCAGCATTTTTGTCTACCTTCTTCAGACAGAGTCAGGGGAGAGGGAAACAAGAGATATAGATGGTGATGTAGAGATATAGAACAAATGAATGAACGATATGCAAAACAGTGACGGTGATGGAGGAAACATAGAAACATAGAAAACAGGTGCAGGAGTAGGCCATTCGGCCCTTCGAGCCTGCACAGCCATTCAATATGATCATGGCTGATCATCCAACTCAGTATCCCGTACCTGCCTTCTCTCCTTACCCCCTGATCCCCTTAGCCTCCGCTATCTTTAAGAGTCCTATCTACGACTTTCTATGTGAAAAAGTGTTTCCTCATCTCCGTTCTAAATGGCTTACCACTTATTCTTAAACTGTGACCCCTTGTCCTGGACTCCCCCAACATCGGGAACAATCTTCCTGCATCTAGCCTGTCCAACCCCTTAAGAATTTTGTAAGTTTCTATAAGATCCCCTCTCAATCTTCAAAATTCTAGAGAGTATAAACCAAGTCTATCCAGTGTTTCTTCATAAGACAGTCCTGACATCCCAGGAATCAGTCTGGTGAACCGTCTCTGGTTCCCTCTATGGCAATAATGTCCTTCCTCAGATTTGGAGACCAAAACTGTACGCAATACTCCAGGTGTGGTCTCACCAAGACCCTGTACAACTGCAGTAGAAACAGGCCGTTCTTAGCTGCGAGCTTGGATAAAACAGGCTACATACAATGAGACTCAACAGGACAACATTTAAACTAGAACCACGACTTGTGTTGGGGAGGGACAGGGGTTGAGGGGGAACACAAGGGTTACTTGAGGTTAGAGAAATCAATATTTGTACCAAAGCAGACACAAAATACTGGAGCAACTCAGCGAGAGAGGCCGTGTCTCTCGATAGGAGGAATGGCTTGTGAGCGGGGTTGTACGTTTGGGACCATTTCTGATTGTGAAGAATTTAGGAGATTGAGGGGGGATCTTATAGAAACTTACAAAATTCTTAAGGGGTTGGACAGGCTGGATGCAGGAAGATTGTTCCCGATGTTGGGGAAGTCCAGGACAAGGGGTCACAGCTTAAGGATAAGGGGGAAATCCTTTAAAACCGAGATGAGGAGAACTTTTTTCACACAGAGAGTGGTGAATCTCTGGAACTCTCTGCCACAGAGGGTAGTTGAGGCCACAGTTCATTGGCTATATTTAAGAGGGAGTTAGATGTGGCCCTTGTGGCTAAGGGGATCAGGGGGTATGGAGAGAAGGCAGGTACGGGATACTGAGTTGGATGATCAGCCATGATCATATTGAATGGCGGTGCAGGCTCGAAGGGCCGAATGGCCTACTCCTGCACCTAATTTCTATGTTTCTATGTTTCTAACGCGAGCGGCCATTTTGTTTCTCTTGCAGGGCTCGCCAGGTCGAACAGGCCCCGTAGGCAGGACTGGGCCGAGGGGACCTCAAGGTTCACCAGGAAACTCTGGACCTGAAGGTCTGAGAGGGATTCCTGGGCCAGGAGTAAGTAGATGGCGCAAAGAGACTTCCGACCAAGTTGTTTCAGTGTTAGTTCTCTATTCGCTGGATAAATAAATAACGACATGTCATCTTCTTTTTAACAGGGAGAGCAAGGTCTTTCAGGGCCTCCTGGTCAGAATGGACCGCCTGGCCCCATGGTAAGATGATAATTGTGGGCATATCATCCACCGTCTTACTGCCTGTTACCTCGCCAACCTCCCTTTCCCTTCATCCCTGTGTTCTAGTTCATCTCTGACCCCTCTCACCCTGGCCACAAACTCTTTGAATCACTTCCCTCTAGAAGGCGACTCCGTACTGTCAAAGCTGCCACAGCCAGACATAAATACAGTTTTTATCCACGAGTAGTTGCTCTACTCAACAGCCAAAAATCTGTAGCCTCCCTTTGATCTGGTATTTTGTTGGTTCACATGCTTGATCAATGGTGTTTTATCATTAATGTTTTATTATTATTAATGTTTAGTGTTTTCTGAGTCATTCGTAACTATCACTGTATGTCATGTTGTTACTTGTGGGCGGAGTACCAAGGCAAATTCCTTGTATGTGAATACTTGGCCAATAAACTTACTTACTTAGTTTAGAGATACAGCGCGGAAACAGGCCGTTCATCGATCTCTGCACACTAACACTGGTCCTATAGAATCTGGGGAGAATTTACAAGTTCACCTACAAACCTGCACTGCACGTCTTTGGAGTGTGGGAGGAAACCGGAGCACCCGGAGAAAACCCACGTGGTCACGGGGAGAACGTGCAAACTCCGTACCGACAGCACCCATAGTCAGGATCGAACCAGGGTTACTGAAACTGTGAGCTAGAGGCTCCACTAAATGTACCACGGGGAAAGCGGCCAAGAATAAAAAACAAATGGAAAGCCAGGCGACGTACAGATCAATGGATTTTAGTGTAAAATTACTCAGTCATTTGGCTTTGAGTTAATATTGGAGTATTCTTGAGGGTTTGAGGAGATTGCTTTAGCTGTAATGCAGTTGAATTCAGTGTTGCAGAGCGCAAGATGAAAACATATACAACTCTTTTCCCCAGAGTGTTGCAAGTTCGAGATGTGAAGTCTGAATCATCAGTCCACAATTAAACCTTCTACAGAACAAATAATCAGGAAGAGTAATGAGGCATTAGTCCTTATGAGTTACAGTTTGGACTATAAATGTAAGAGGACTTTAGCTATAGATTATACTGGCACCGCTGAGGCAGCACGGTGGCGCAGCGGTAGAGTTGCTATCTTACAGCGGAAGAGACCCGGGTTCGATCCTGGCTACGGGTGCTGTCCCACTGAGTTAAGTTGCTGTCCCACTGTACGAGCTAATTCAAGAGCTCTCCCGTGTTTTAAAAAAAACCAAGCTCGTGGTAAGCACGTAGAATGTACGTCGGAGCTCGGGACGTCTCTTAGCGGCTCGTATCGCTAACGGCAGGTACTCGAGAAATGCGGTAAGCTCGGGAAGATTTTTCAACATGTTGGAAAATGTCCACGAGAGCCCCGAGTACCTACGAGTGGCTATTACCGTAATTCTCCGAGTTCGAATCAGGGGAAACTCGGGAGAACTCTTGAATTAGCTCGTACAGTGGGACAGCCCCATTGCTCCAGCAATTTGTGTCTACCTTCATAGGTGTGATGTTGGGTGAAATAGCGTGTGTCTTTCCGTTTAAATGTTCCTCTCATGTTTTGCAAATGGTGTCTGACAGCACAGACACAGGCCATTCGGCCCACAGAATCCACTTTGACCAACATTTATACTAATGGTGGTGCAGCGGTAGAGTTGCTGCCTCACAGCGACAGAGACCGGGTTCAATCCTGACTACGGGTGCTGTCTGTACTGAGTTTGTACGTTCTCTCCGTGACCAAGTGAGTTTTCTCCGGGAGATTCAGTTTCCTCCCACACTCCAAAGACACACAGGTTTGTAGATTAATTGGCTTTGGTAAATGTTATATATTGTCCCTAGTGTGTGCTGGTGCTGATAGGTACAGACTCGATGGGCCGAAGGGCCTGTTTCCACACTGTTTCTCTCTAATCTAATCTAATCTAAAATGATTCGAAGATGTCAAATTAAAAGTTATTAATTGGCATTAAGTATTTTAACATGTTTTAATTACATTTAGTTTGAAACATCAATAATGTTTTAAATGAAATTCAGTCAATTAGGAAGGAAGGTATTCGTTGAAAATTCAAAGTGTTTGAATTATCAGCTGGCAAAACTGAAGCCCTCGCTCAGGCAGCTGTCAAAACTGGTAGAGCCCGCTGTCTCACTGCTCCAGCGACCTGGGTCCGATTCTCATTCCCTGGTGCTGTCTATGTGGAGTTTGCACGTTCTCCCTGTGACAGCACAGGATTCCAATATCTGGTTCACCCACCCCCAGTATCCTAAGAGGTACCTTAAGAAACAGTTAGACAGGTACATGGATAGGACAAGTTTGGAGGGATATGGACCAAGCGCAGGCAGGTGGGACTAGTGTAGCTGGGACATGTTGGCTGGTGTGGGCATGTTGGGCTGAAGAGCCTGTTGCCACGCTGTATCACTCTATGACTCGACTGATGGGTAGGGGACCTGGCGGAGAATTGCCCCCCAGTATGTAAGTGAGTGGAGTCGATGGGCATGTTTTTGTTTCAGAGATACAGCACGGAAACAGGCCCTTCAGCCCTCCATGTCCGCACAAACCAGCGATCCCCGCACACAGGGCCGGCCCTAGGCCGATTTTTCCAAATTGGCAAATACCCGTTAATTTTCCGTATTTCATATGGAAATACATATTAACTTCGTTAAATAAAGATGAAAAAAATTCGCCATTTTTTTTACAAAACATACATGGTTTTGTACATGGAATACAGGCGCTGTACGGTTATCAGACACAAACGATGTGTTAACGACTGTAGCACTTGTGTTAACAAGTCATTATCCAATGTGACATCAATGCATGGATCCACATTCCGCAGTAAATGTGTAATTGTGTTTTAGAAGAAGTATTAATGATGCTGTGTTCCTTTGAATACAATTCACGCGGCGTCATTAACACTTCTTCAAAACATAATTACATTTTACTGAGGAATGTAGATTGATGCATTAATGACACGTTGAATTTCTTAAAACGCACCAGCCAAGATTTTTGATCATGTGAGATCTTTGATCATGAGTGAGAACTTCTTGGTCTGCAGCAGGTTAGTCATTCAATTTACCTACCGACCCACGTTGTGTCTCTCTGTCTCACTCTCTCCCTCCCTGTGGTAGACAAAAGTGCTGGAGAAACTTAGCGGGCGAGGCAGCATCTATGTAGCGACGGAATTTTTATTTTTTATTTTTTATTTAATTTTTATTAGAAGTACAGTAAATTACAATAATACACATCACATAAATCTTATTACATTTTGTTGTACTTCTAGCTTTTAATTGGATAATAATAATAATAAAATGTCCTGATTTTGTCCAATAAACAGCTGACAATTATCCCATTCCTTAGCTTGCATCTGAGTAAAATTCATTTCAAAACGCATTTATGGTTTACGATTATTTAAATGGTAAATGTAGCTTCAGAAGCATTTTCTTTTTGCATGTTAAAACCCACCTGAGAACCATGGAAGATTTTGCAATTTTAATGATGGATTTTTCACTTTTAAAACTTTTTATATAACAAATTAATAAAGATAAAACATAATGCCTTACTTTTGATGAAATGCAGTGAGCAAACGCGATAATTTCCGATATTTTCTATCTTTATATCTCCACGGCCAATGTTTGCTAAACACTTCCGCTGTTGTTGCCCCTTCAGCTCCCTCTTGTATTTACCTTCGTTTTTCTTTATCTTCTGGACTCTAAAGTAAGATAATTGTGCCTCACGGTCACCCCGACTGGCACAGTTATTTACAGCTCAAAAACGGGCCGTTTTCGCGGTTTTTAACAGGTTTGAAAGTACGCGTTTTCAGCATCAATAACATGTACCGGAAGTGACGTTTGTACCCCAGTTAAATTTTGCGGTCACGTGGGTGAGGATCTATGATCCAGTGACCTTTCGTGAAATCACCCTATAGCCAAGTCTATCCCTCATTGCTAGCAGCTGATGGGAAGTGGCTACAATGCGGTGGCGCCCTCAGTGGTGAGTGAGTGTTAGTGGCATGAACCCGACCCCCTCCTTCTCAACGCTCCTTCCCTCCCCGCAACTTTACCCCTGGCTAGACTCCCCACACGCTGTGAGAGGAACTCTCCCCCGAATTGTCATGTTACTCACGACACGTGACTCATTTATAATTATTTATTTATATTTCAACGAAAGATTTTCCCAATTGGGCCCCGCACCTCCTAAGGCCAGCCCTGCCCGCACACTAACACTATCCGACACACACTAGGGACAACTTACATTTATGCCAAGCCAGTTAACCTACAAACCTGTACGGCTTTGGAGTGTGCGAGGAAACAGAAGATTTTAGAGAAAACGCACGCTGGTCACAGGGAGAACGGAAAACTCCGTACAGACAGCACCTGTAGTCAGGGTCGAACCTGGTGCTGTAAGGCAGCAACTCTACCCATGAGCCACAGTGCCGCCCGATGCGGAGAGAATAAAACGGGATTATCTTATATATAACGCCCTTGATGGTCAACATGGCTTCAACGGGCTGAAGGGCCTGATTCTATATGATGATGAACATAGTTTGGACTGAGCGATGACAGGGCTGTAGTATGTTGCTGTCCATGCATGGTCAATCCTTGTACTTCATTCATATTAAACACCTTTAATAACTGCATGTTATTTTGCTTTTGTCCAGGGACCTCCAGGAATGCCAGGTCTTAAGGGGGACCAAGGTCTAAAAGGTGACAAGGTGAGTAATCTGTACTGACTAGCTGAAGAAACGAGGTCGTCAGAGTTTGCGTTCGGTTGCGAGTTGTAAGACGTTGGTGAGATCGCATTTAGAATCTTGTGTTCAGTTCTGGGCACCATGTAACAGGAAAGATATTGTCAAGCTTGAAAGGGTTCAGAAAAGATTTACGAGGATGTTGCCAGGTCCCGAGGGTGTGGGTTATAGGGGAGAGGTTGAGTAGGCTGGGCCTCTAGGATGAGGGGTGATCTTATAGAGGTGTACAAAATCATGAGAGGAATAGATTGGGTAGATGCACAGAGTCTCTTGCCCAGAGTAGGAGAATCAAAGACCAGTGAACATAGGTTCAAGGTGAAGGGGAAAAGATTTAATAGGAATTAATAGGGTAACTTTTTCACACAAAGGGTGGTGGGTGTATGGAACGAGCTGCCAGAGGAAGTAGTTGAGGCTGGGACTATCCCATAGTTTTAAGAAAAAGACAGGTACATGGATAGGACAGGTTTGGAAGGATATGGACCAAGCGCAGGCAAGTGGGACAAGTGTTGCTGGGACATTGTTGGCCGGTATGGGCAAGTCAGGCCGAAGGGCCTGTTTCCACACTGTATCACTCTATGACTCTGCAGTGTTGCTGTACCTGCAAGTTATATGCTGTAATGATGCAATGCAGCAAGTCACGGCGCATTCAATGCATTGCAGGGTGAGCCTGTGGGTCTAAGATTAAGGGTCTGTTCTCATAGTTTGTTGCCCTGATGGAAATTGAAAAGCTAAATGCAGATGCTGACACGAATGGATAATACTTGAAACACTCGGCAGGTCGGGCAGCGTCTGTGGAGAAGGTTTGACAGCAACGGGCCTCTACTCGCTGGAGTTTAGAAGTTTGATGGGGGACCTCGTTGAAACGGAATAATGAAAGGCACAGAGAGAGTGCATGTGGAGAGGATGGGTGGGAGAGTCTAGGACCAGAGGTCATCGCCTCAGAATTAAAGGGCGCTCTCTGAGAAAGGAGGTGAGGAGAAACTTCTTTAGTCAGAGGGTAGATAATCTGTGGAACTCATTGCCACAGAGGGCTGTGGAGGCCAAGTCAGTGGATATTTTCAAGGCAGAGGTAGACAAGCTCTTGATTAGAACGGTGTCAAGGGTTATGGGGAGAAGGCAGGAAAATGGGATTAGGAGGCAGAGATCAGCCATGATTGAATGGCGGAGTAGACTCGATGGGTCGAATGGCCCTAATTCTACTCCAATAACTTGTGAGAGGGAAACAGTTAACGTTTTGTAGACAATTCGTCAGCATTAATGGTATTTTTTCAAATGGCAAACACTCGCCTCCTAGCTATTTGCCTTGTGTTAAATTCTCGAGCTAATCTTTATGTTCAATTGTTGATTTAATTGTAAAGTGGTTAAAAATATGTGAATAATATACGGCATGTAAAACTGTGCATCGACAAAAACCCATACCTGCGTTCTCCTTTGTAGAAACAAAGAACCGCAGATGCTGGTTTATACCAAGGACAGAGTGCTGGAGTAACTCAACGGGTCATGCAGCATCTCTGGAGAAAAAGGCAATGGGTGATGTTTAGGATCAGGAACCTTCTTCAGACTTCAAAATGTCACCCATCCTTTTTCTCCAAAGATGTTGCCTGATCCACTGAGTTACTCCAGCACCGTCTTTCTACATTCGCCCTCTTAGTTTCATTCTACTTTCATTGAAGACTTTTTTCTCCTGATCTTTGCTTGAGTTTAACATCATTGGTTCTTCCAAACAGAGGTCCTATTCACCCAGACTTGCTGGCTGTCTTGGGTCAAGAATCATTGGGTTAGATGGTCGACCCTGTTACACTTCCCTAGTCACCTATGTGGAAAAAGATACATCTTCTAGATGTGCTGGGACGCATCCTCAGTGATGTGATGTGGGGTCATCGGGTGTTTTGGGTCTCACGACATCAGACCCCCTCGCCAAGGTGATCCAGCCAGGGTTGACCAGACCCCGACTTGCGTTCCAGCAGCAAACGCCCACGGATCAGCCATCTTAGTAACCACTCTGCAGGGGTTGGGAGACTCTAGTGCGTGGAGGGACTGGGCTGTGTGGGGGTGAGTCCTGGCCTGTCTCCTCCTGCATCTCACCAGGTTCAAGGCCTGTGCGTGTGCTGCACCTCTTCCCCCTTCTGCGAGCATTTCATTCTTGCCCGATGGATGTTTAGGCCACGGTGGTTCATTAGGCCTCTCCGTAGCTTTATTGGGTGTTTTTCTCACGACACAGACTGGGGTGCTAACCCAGCCTGTCCCGGGTGCCGCTAACTGTCTCTCCAGTAGTCACCAAACTATTCTTGGTTGTCACCCAGTCTATTCCTAGATGCCACTGGTTGAGCCAGACTTCAGTGTGAAAAATATACATCTTCTAGATGCGCTGGGATGTGACCTGGTGTTTTAGGTCTCACAATATCGTTTACCATCATTGGTTCTTCCAAAATAGAGGTCCTATTCACCCAGACTTGCTTTTGTCAACAAAATAGAGAGAGAATCAGAGGGAGATTTACTAGAATGTATCCTTCCTGGGTTTCTAACAACTAAGTTGTCGAGATAGGTGAACAAGAACTCAAGTTATTCTCAAGTGGAGCGCAGAAGTTTAGGGGTCACTGATAGAGGTCTTTAAAATGATGAGAGGGATAGACAGAGTTGATGTGGACAAGCTTTTCCCTTTGAGAATAGGGAAGATTCAAACAAGAGGACATGACTTCAGAATTAAGGGACAGAAGTTTAGGGGTAATATGAGGGGGAACTTCTTTACGCAGAGAGTGGTGGCGGTGTGGAAAGGAGTTCCCAGTCCGAAGTGGCCTCTGGAGGAAACTCCTTGGTCAACCTCTTTAAAAATCTCACTGCATGGCATATGGATGAGTTTGGGAACCGGAGGGTTATGGTACAGTGCAGTTGCAGGGGTGGACTAAGGGGAAAAAAATTTGTTCGGCTCTGGAGTTGTACCTCCTGATGGCCTAGTTCCTCTGTGCTGTAATTGAAGTTATATGGTTATATGGTTATATGGTGATGTCTAGGGTCAAGAATCATTGGGTTAGATGGTCAACCCTGTTATCCTTCTCTGGTCACCTAAAACATAATTGTCGAGATGGTGAGACAAGGAACTGCAGATGCTGGAATGTTGAGGAAAGCACACAGAGTCCTGGAGTAACTCCACCAGTCTGCGGGTCATGCTGCATCTCTGGAGAGATTGGACAGGCCACAAGTTGGATCAGAGCCCTTCTGTGTGAAGAAGGGTCACCTTTTCATCCCCTGCCTGACCTGCCGAGTTTCTCCAACACTGTGTTTTACTAAATTTATTTTCATTAATTTTCCATCAAAAAGAAGTGAAAATCAGACGGAAGAGAGTGCTAATCGGAGAAATACAGAGGCAAATCCATCCCTGGGTATGACTGCCCACTCCATTGAGCTTACAAATGGTGGCAAGCATGTTAACCCTTGAAGCGCTGTCACTTTTTTGGCAATTCTTCTCCATTTTAACATGTTTCGATGTGCTTGGACAGACTGCACTCCTCGCCAAGAATGGAATCCCAAATCTGTGTTAGAAGTTGGTCAAATAATGTTCGCTGTTAGTCAAACCAAGGACTCCTGAGGTTGAATCCAACCACGACTACATCTGGGGATCTTTTCCAGTCGGTTTTGAACCCAGTGGTCAATGGTTTGGCTTCAAGCCACAACGACCGTCATCCTTTCCCCACAGTGATCTCTCGCTCTTTGTGTCTCTTCCAGGGCCATGTCGGTTTGATCGGCCTCATTGGTCCTCCCGGTGACATGGGGGAAAAGGGAGATAGAGGTCTCCCGGGAAACCAAGGAACGCAAGGCATCAAGGGAGACATTGTGAGTATGTACGGCAAGCCACGGTCTACGATATCGTTAATGGATCTGGTTGACATTCTGGCAGGGAATGCGGAGGAGCTAATCCATATATCCGCCAACACTGTGCAGCAAGGAACTACAGATGCTGGTTT
The DNA here is from genome assembly GCF_028641065.1 of Leucoraja erinaceus. Classification (NCBI taxonomy): domain Eukaryota; kingdom Metazoa; phylum Chordata; class Chondrichthyes; order Rajiformes; family Rajidae; genus Leucoraja; species Leucoraja erinaceus. The sequence goes on from NC_073415.1 coordinate 6,944,004, forward strand.
ACACCCAAGATAGACGCAAAATGCTGGAGTAACTCAGCGGGACAGGCAGCATCTCTGGAAAGAAGGAATGGGTGACACTTTGGGTCGAGACCCTCATACTAGGCTGAAGAATATACAAGACTATCCCAGGCAGAAAAAGACTTTGCAGAAATACAATCAAGCTGTCCACAGTGCACAGATAAAGGATAAAGTATTTTAGTGCAGAAGTGAAACATTTAGAGACATTTTTGTGCAAAGGTATAATGGAGTCCAATTGAAGATAGTTCAAAACTTTCCAATGACGTATGTGGGAGGTCAGGACCACACTCTAGCTGATGAGAGCGCCTTTCAGTTGCCTGACAACAGCGGGGAAGAAACTGTCCCTGATGGCGGAGTCAGGGGATATGGGGAGAAGACAGGAACGGGGTACTGATTGGGGATGATCAGCCGTGATCACATTGATTACAAAAATTCTTAAGGGGTTGGACAGGCTAGATGCAGGAAGATTATTCCCGATGTTGGGGAAGTCCAGAACTAGGGGTCACAGTTTAAGGATAAGAGGAAAGTCTTGTAGGACTGAGATGAGAAAAATCATTTTTCACACAGAGAGTGGTGAATCTGTGGAATTCTCTGCCACAGAAGGTAGTTGCGGCCACAGCTCATTGGCTATATTTAAGAGGGAGTTAGATATGGCCCTTGTGGCTAAATGGAGAGAAGGCAGGTCAGGGGAAAAAAATTTGTTCGGCATGGACTTGTAGGGCCGAGATGGCCTGTTTCCGTGCTGTAATTGTTATATGGTTATATGGTTATATGGGATACTGAGTTGGATGATCAGCCATGATCATATTGAATGGCGGTGCAGGCTCGAAGGGCCGAATGGCCTACTCCTGCACCTATTGTCTATTGTCTACTGTCTAACATGGAGGTGTGCATTTTCAAACTTCTGTGCCTCTTGCCTGATGGGAGAGGGGAGAGACGAGGGAGTGACTATGGTGAGACTGGTCCTTGATTATGCTGGTGGCCTTGATGAGGCAGGGTGAGGTGTAGATGGAGTCAATGGAAGGGAGGTTGGATTCACTCATCAGTGTAGGGAGGGAGGAATGGAGCTTAATGGTTCAACTAAGTCAGAGACATCCATTGGCAAGTAACATGATGAATCTAGGATTATATTTCCTCAACTAGTCACCTTTGTCCATATGTAGTCTTTGAGCAATAGGTCGTGGCTCAATTGTTAATGCTTTTTTTTAAATCAATTATTAATGCTTTTTATTAATGCTTTTTTTTTCTCCTGGATTTAGGGAGTTCCAGGGTTCGGAGGCCCCACAGGACCCCCAGGGTCTCCTGGGTTGCCCGTAAGTAGAGACTTCTTCATCAGCATGTAATGACAAGGAACTGCAGGTGCTGCTTTACCAAAGAAAGACACAAAGTGCTGGAGTAACTCAACGGGTCAGCAACATCTCTGGCGAACATGGATAGGTGATGTCTATACATACTGACCGCACAGATGTAGAGTCATACAGGAAGGAGACAGGTGATTCGGCCCAACCACATCCACACCCACCAAAGAAATGCATCTACTTAGTTAGTTAGTTATGCCGCACTGAGTCCACGTCGGCCATCGATCGCCCGTTCACACTAGTTCTATGTTGTCCCACTTTCTCATCCACGCCCTACACACTAGGGGGCAATTCACCAGCGCTATGTTACCCCAGTTTCACATCCCACGCTCGCCCTGGGGGGCAATTTACAGAGGGCCAATTAACCTACAAACCCGCACATCTTTGCGGATGTGGGAGGAAACCGGAGCACCCGGAGGAAACCCACCCGGCCACAGGGAGAAGGTGCAAACTCCACACAGACAGCACCCGAGGTCTGGATGGAAGTTGGGTCTCCAGCGCTCTCAGGTCATAAATCATTATGTCATAAGTGCTAGGAGTAGAATTAGACCAATCGAGTCTACTCCGCCATTCAATCATGCCTGATCTATCTCTCCCACCAAACCCCAGGAGGTTGTGTCACCATGCAGCCACAAGTTGTGTCAAAGATGCACAGAACTGCTCTAGAAGCCCAATGGCACTCTAATTGTTGGCTGCGATCTGTCACATTGATCCTAACTTTCCTCTGTTGCAGGGTCCACAAGGTGAGAAGGGTTCTAAAGGTTCAGAAGTAAGTATCTCCAGCAGTGGGGTTGGTGTATTATTGTCATGTCGTTGATGTTGCCCGAACTGACCATGTTGTGATGTCTTCTTTGCAGGGACCCGGTGGTCTGAGAGGAGACAATGGACTCCCTGGTCCACCTGGGTCACCGGTAAGATTCCTGTCATCATTCTCTTTAGTTTTAGTTTAGGTTAGAGATACCGAAACAGGCCCTCCGGTTCCACGCCAACCAGCGATCCCCGCACATTAACACTATCCTACACACACCAGGGACAAGTTTTTACATTTTACCAAGCCAATTAACCTACAAACCTGTACGACTTTGGTGTGTGGGTAGAACCCAAAGATCTCGGAGAAAACCCATGCAGGTCACGGGGAGAACGTATAACATCCGTACAGACAGCACCCGTAGTCGGGTTCGAACCCGGGTCTCTGGCGCTGCATTAGTAAGGCAGCAACTCTACCGCTGCACCACTGTGACTTTAGTCTTTGGAGATGCAGTGCGAGAATAGGCCCTTCGGCCCACCAAGTCCGCGCTGACCAGCGATCCGTACACACAAAGACTATCCTACACAGTGGCGGACTGGCCAGGGTGTCAGCTTGCCCGATGGCAAGTGGGCCCCTGATGAAGTGGGCCCCCTATATCAAGTGAGGCCCCTGATGCAGTGGGCCCCCTTTGTCTCCAGGCAACCAATATTTTTAGACCCAGTCCGCCACTGATCCTACACACACTAGGTACAATTTTGCACTTATACCAAAGACAATTAAGCTACAAACCTGTACGTTTTTGGAATGTGGGAGGAAACCGAAGATCTCAGAGAAAACCAATGTGGAGGACGTACAAACTCCGTTCAGACAGCACCCGTAGTTGGGATTGAACCCGGGTTTCTGGCGCTGTAAGGCAGCAACTCTACCGCTGTGGCACCAGAGTGGTCCCAGTACAATCTATAGCTAAATTCACATTACATTTATATAGCAAACTAAGGGGTTCTATCCTTGCACATCCATTTTTTCTCTCTGTTGCATTTTCTCTCTTCTTTTTCCATAATGGGGACATGACTTCAGAATTAAGGGACAGAAGTTTAGGGGTAATATGAGGGGGAACTTCTTTACGCAGAGAGTGGTGGCGGTGTGGAATGAGCTTCCAGTGGAAGTGGTGGAGGCAGGTTCATTGGTATAATTTAAAAATAAATTGGATAGGCATATGGATGAGAAGGGAATGGAGGGTTATGGTATGAGTGCAGGCAGGTGGGACTAAGGGGAAAAAAAGTTGTTCGGCACGGACTTGTAGGGCCGAGATGGCCTGTTTCCGTGCTGTAATTGTTATATGGTTATATGGTTATAACGACAGCTAAAAATTAAAATTGAAGCTGTACAATAACTGTATTATGTCATATGCCGCTGGTTATATTTTTGTACACTGCTTCTAATAAATTTTTTAAAATTATTAAAAAATAAACATGTATATAGCACACTGCCGCGGTGTACTGTGCTATGTGTTGTCTGATACTGAAGAGGTCCCTGTCCCTTGCAGGGCCCGCCGGCTGAGGTGATCCAGCCACTGCCACTGTACAAGAGGAAGACGCGCAGGCACGCCGAGGCGGAGCAGGCTGACGACAACGGGGAGAAGTTCCTCGACTACACCGACGGCATGGAGGAGATCTTCGGGGCCCTCTCCTCGCTGAAGGACGAGGTGGAGCAGCTGAGGAGGCCCGTCGGCACTGCCACCAGCCCTGGCCGCACCTGCAAGGAGTTGTTGCTCTGCCATCCCCACCTCAAAGACGGTATGTGTGGCCGCAGCCACTGCACAACTCCACAGCACACTGCGGGCTCCCCGTGAAGTCCACTTCTCCCTACTAACCCCCCCCCCCCGAGCTACAGATGCCTGTTTACATCGAAGATAGACAATATCACCCCATTGCCTTTGGGGAAGTCATTGAAAATGGGAGAGAGGTTAGTTGAGAGAAGATAGACACATTCTTACACTAATTGTACATTATTCTCCCCACCATCCCAATCAACTCTTAGTTTAGGAAAGAACTGCAGATGCTGGTTTAAATCGAAGGTAGACACAAAATGCTGGAGTAACCCAGCGGGACAGGCAGCATCTCTGGAGAGAAGGAATGGGGGACGTTCTTCAGGCTGAAGAAGGAAGGGTCTCCACCCGAAACGTCACCCATTCCTTCTCTGCAGAGATGCTGCCTGTCCCGCTGAGTTACTCCAACACTTTGTGTCTATCTTCTCTCAACTAACCTGGAACTAAGAGGAACTGTTCTCTCCGAAGCCGGGGCTCCATTACCCGGCCTGAGAGGGCCTGAAACACTGGGCCTCCGTGGCGGTGAGTACGGGGGCCTCAAATAGGCCCCGTCCACGGGTGAATATAGAGGAAGAGGACTGGACTTTCACTGCCTTCCCTCACAGTTGAAAACTTTGATTCCACTGTGATGGGGGAGGGGGGGGGATGTTTCATGTTAAATTCTATAGTGTGTTGTGTTTTTCTTTTTGTTTCTATGGATGTATGTAGCAATGTAACAACATTTTGAGATTTAAAAAATCAAGTCTGCAATTTATCCCATCAGATAAAGCTTAAAAATAAGTTTAATTTGACACCTAATTCACTTTCCTATCTTCAGTATTAAAAAAGTTATGGCCATTTTCATACTCGGAAATTAGCATCTTAACACAAAAGATGACTTAACACAAAAGCTGTGATCGAGGACAGTCAAATGGCCATAACTTTATTAAAAAATTAAGAGAACTGAAAGAAATGTTCAGTTATTATAGATTGAAGCATTCTGAAACAAATATTAAACAATCTTACTTGGATGACCTGAAATTAAAATATATAATTAGTTACTTACCTATTTGTAGCTAATTACAAAATTCAATTACTAGATCTAAACATCTATCCATTTCTGAAGAAAAGATTTACATGTTTACATAGCCTAAGTGTCCAGAGAACATTCACACAAGAATTCACAATAATACATGATTTTTAAATCTCATTGTCATTAATTTATAGGCCAAATGGAAGGAATTTAGTGTTTAATTGCTGCAAATTAATGGCTATTTAAATCAGCTTGCGAGTGGGATTTTGTGGAACCCGCTGGTTTGGAACGTTGTGGTTGCGGTGAATTTGAAGCCCATATCGGCAGGAAAAATACTGCCAGTTCGGATGGGTCCCAAGTCACCTTCTCGCAACTTAAAATTTTGATTAAAGGGATCTTAAGAAGCACTTTTTAATGTAAAAATAAACAGCGTACCTTGCCTTGTCCCCTACATGAGATCCGTCCCGTTGTCGGCGTTCGTGGCTTTAGAGGATGATTTTGAATTTACTATAGTAATTAAATAATCCAACTTAGTTTAAAAATAACTGCAGTGAACGAATGTCGCAGCGATTTTCCGTCAGCAACTAAGCAGGCTGAACAACATCGATTTTAATAGCCTAGTGAAAACGGCGTTTTAAAACGCCCCCCTCTCAAAGACGCCAAAGTCGCGCACACGGGCAGTGACAGAACTGCAGCGCCGCTGAAGGTAAGTTTTGCAACATACCTAATGTATGGCAACACAAATTCTTCTATGTACAGCACTTTGGATCAACGCGGGTTGATTTAAATGTGCCATATAAATACAGGTACAATAATTTCATTGATTGATTGATTAATTGAATCCCTTTCCCATTACCAATCACTTCCTCAAAGGCAATGGAGTGATATTGTCTTACGATCGCAGGGACCTATATTGGAGGCCCCTCTTCAGACTGAGAGTTAGGGGAGAGGGAGACTAGAGATGCAGACAGAAGGGTAAGGTGTGAAAACGACAGATCAAAGCAGACGATGTTCGAAGGAAAAGTATAATGGTTCATGGCTGATTGATGGGAAGGTGGCAACAAGGCATATAAATAAAACACCGTTGAACTGATCACACTTGTTCTTCCAGGAGATTACTGGATTGACCCGAACCAAGGGTGCGCCAAAGATTCCTTCAAGGTCTTCTGTAACTTCACAGCAGGAGGAGAGACCTGCATCTCCCCAGACAAGAAGACCAAGGGGGTAAGTCAACAAATCTACCGCTGCACCACCCTGCTGCTCCCATTCCTCCGGTTTTTAAGCTGGGCTTGTACACTCTGGAGTTTAGAAGGATGAGAGGATATCTCATTGAAACATAAAAGATTGTTAAGGGCTTGGACACACTAGAGGCAGGAAACGTGTTCCCGATGTTGGGGGAGTCCAGAACCAGGGGCCATACACAGTTTAAGAATAAGGAGTAAGCCATTTAGGACTTTCTGTGTTTGTGCTTTTTTTTTTTTTTTTTTTTTAATTCAATTTCAATTTTATTTTTAATATGTTTTATTATTTATTTATTATTTATTTATTATTTTTGGTGATTTTTTTAATGATACTGCCTGTAAGGGAAATTCATTTTGTTGTCTCAAATTGAGACAATGACAATAAATTTGAATACAATACAATACAATACACAGAACGGAGACGAGGAAACAGTTTTTCGTCTGAAGAAGGGTTTCGGCCCGAAACGTTGCCTATTTCCTTCGCTCCATAGATGCTGCTGCACCCGCTGAGTTTCTCCAGCTTTTTTGTGTAACCTCCAGTTTTTCTCACATCTGCCTGGAGGCCAGTTCTCTGGATGCTTTCAAGAGAGAGCTCTTAAAAATAGTGGAGTCGAGGGATATGGGGAGAAGGCAGGAACGGGGTACTGATTGGGGATGATCGGCCTTGATCACATTGAATGGCGGTGCTGGCTCGAAGGGCCGAATGGCCTACTCCTGCACCTATTGTCTATTGTCTAACGCTGTAGGTGGAGGAGAGACCTGATAGATGTATATAAAATGATGAGAGGCATCGTTCATTATTCACCCGTCACATCTTTGCCTTCTCTCTCTTGCAGGTTAAAGTATCCTCTTGGCAACGTGATTCACCGGGGACTTGGTACAGCAAATTCAAGCGGGGGAAGCAGGTGAGATGTTCTGAAGAGTGACACGGTCTGGAAGTGACACTGTGCTGCAATTGAATCTGTGTAAAACAGAAAGGCGTCACTGTGGTGCAGCGGTAGAGTTGCTGCCTCGCGGCACCAGGGACCCGGGTTCCATCCTGACTATGGGTGCTGTCTGTATGGAATTTGTACATTCTCTACGGGGGGAATTTTATAGAAACGTATAAAATTATAAAGCTAGATGCAGGAAAAATTTTCCCAATGTTGAGTGAGTCCAGAACCAGGGGCCACAGTCTTAGAATAAAGGGGAGGCCATTTAAGACTGAGGTGCGAAAAATTTTTTTCACCCAGTGAGTTGTGAATTTGTGGAATTCCCTGCCACAGAGGGCAGTGGAGGCCAAGTCACTGGATGGATTTAAGAGAGAGTTAGATAGAGCTCTAGGGGCTAGTGGAATCAAGGGATATGGGGAGAAGGCAGGCACGGGTTATTGATTGGGGACGATCAGCCATGATCACAATGAATGGTGGTGCTGGCTCGAAGGGTCGAATGGCCTCCTCCTGCAACTATTTTCTATGTTTCTATGAAATGCGTGGGTTTTCTCCGGGTGCTCTGGTTTCCTCCCACACTCCAAAGATGTGCAGGTTTGTAGGTTAATTGGTAGCGGTGAAAATTGTAAATTGTCCCCAGTGCGTGTGGGATAGTGCTAGTGTACGGGGGTGGTCGGTGGGCCGAATGGCCTGTTTCCGCGCTGTATCTCTGAACTAAAACCAAACCAACTGAGGAAGCACGTGATCCACGTCACGATGATGTAGCGGCTGAAATGTTGACCTGCACTCCCCGTCCCGCAGCTGACCTACGAGGATGCGGATGGGAACCCTGTACACGTGGTCCAGATGACCTTCCTCCGTCTTCTGAGCGCCACAGCGCGGCAGAGGTTCGTCTACAACTGCCAGCAGTCCATCGCCTGGTACGACGTGAGCGTGCAGAGCTACCAGAGGGCGGTGCGGTTCCTGGGAGCCAACGGTGAAGAGATGTCACACACCAACACACCGTACATCAGTGCCATCTATGATGGCTGCCAGGTAATGGATGCTTCTTCTCAATGGGATCATCAAAGGGCCTCTTTGAATTGAATAAGTTTATTGGCCAAGTATTCACATACAAGGAATTTGCCTTGGTGCTCCACCCGCAAGTGACAACGTGACAGTTAGGAATGGCACATAAAACATTAAACATTAATAATAAAACATTATTGATTAAACAGGTGCTCTTTCTGGTGCTGTCGGAAAGAACTAACTACGGATGCTGGTTTACATCAAAAATGCTGGAGTAACTCAGTGGGACTGGCAGCATCTCTGGACAAGAGGAATGCAAAGTCTGAAGAAGGGTCTTGACACGCAACATCACCCATCCCTTCTCTCCTGAGATGCTGCCTGTCCCGCTGAGTTACTCCAGCTTTTTGTGCCTACACAGGATCAGTCGTTAGTTTACTGTGCTTGTAATTGACATCTGGTGCTTAGACTGGGGCAGAAAGAATGCAGAGAAGATTTTCACACAGAGGGTGGTGAATATATAGAACGAACAGCCAGTAGCTAAGGCAGGTACTACTTACAACCTAGGGAGGGGGGGGGTTAACTTGTGGGCACCGTAGGGGGTTAAATGCATCTTCAATAAGGATTGTAACATAGTTGTATAGTGGTCTGTAATGCATTTCGTTGTCTCTGTACTGTACACTGACAATGACAATTAAAAATTGAATCTGGTCTCTTTAGGTTATTTGTTTGTCTTGTATTATGGTGGTGGGTTCGAGTTTGTTTTATTGCATTGTAAAAATTATTTTTAATAAATGAATAAATTTTTTGATTTAAAAAAAAGAAAAAAGAAAAACAACTTAGGGGTGGCACGGTGGCACAGCGGTAGAGTTGCTGCCTTACAGCACTTACAGCGCCAGAGACCTGGGTTCGATCCCGACTACGGGCGCTGTCTGTACGGAGTTTGTACGTTCTCCCCGTGACCTGCGTGGGTTTTCTCCAAGATCTCCCACATTCCAAAGACGTGCAGGTTTGTAGGTTAATTGGCTTTGATAAAATGCTAAACTGTCCCCAGTGTGTGTAGGGTGGTGCTAGTGTGCAGGGACCGCTGGTCGGCGTGGACTCAGTGGGCCGAAGGGCCTCTTTCTGTGCTGCTAACACTATCCTACACACACCAGGGACAGTTTACACTTATACCAAGTATACACACCTATGCCAATTAATCTACAAACCTGTATGTCTTTGGAATGTGGGAGGAAATGGAAGAACTTGGAGAAACCCCACGGGGTGAACATACAAACTCCGTACAGACAGCACCCGTAGTCGGGATCGAACCCGGGTCTCCGGTGCTGCCAGCACTGTAATGCCCCTGTCCCACTTAGGAAACCTGAACGGAAACCTCTGGAGACTTTGCGCCCCACCCAAGGTTTCCGTGCGGTTCCCGGAGGTTTTTGTCAGTCTCCCTACCCGCTTCAACTACCTGCAACCTCCGGCAACCGCACGGAAACCTTGGGTGGGGCGCAAAGTCTCCAAAGGTCTCCTAAGTGGGACAGGGGCATTTAAGAGAGCAACTCTACCACGGCACCACCATGCTGTATCTCTGAACTGGAACTAAAACGAATGTATGTGTTTGCTTTGACATCTTCCTTCCTGCTCCTTTCCCCACCCACCGCCCCTTGCAGCTGAGGAAAGGCTCGGACCACACGATTCTCCAGATTGACTCTCCGCGCGTTGTTGACCTCCCTATCAAGGACGTGGCCGTGGCAGACTTTGGCGACCACCAGCAGAAGTTTGGCTTTGAGGTTGGCCCCGTCTGTTTCAACAGCTAAACCTCAGGAAACGAGCTCTGTGTGAACAAGTCTCCTCTCTCTCCTTCCTTTATGCAAAATGCACAGTCTCTCAATGTGTCTCCATTTAACCATGCCGCAGATGGGCTGTTCTTTTTATTGTGTATGATTAACAATAAATAATTGCTGCCCTTGTGGGGCCAATGTCTTATGACCTGTTGAAAAGGCCAAGTCAGTGCTCGGTGAACTTGGAACGGTCCCAATCCCATGTCACAAGGGTCTTCCTCCAAGTGCCCTATCACACCCCTGAAGACTTGAACACCAAGTACTCTCCCACCACAAAGTGTCCTTCCTCCAGCAAGATCGAACCATTGATCCAGTTCTTTAACACATGGAGGGTGTGAGCTACAGGGAGAGGTTGAGCTGCCTGGGGTTCAATTCCTTGGAGAGCAGGAGGAGGAGGGGTGATCTTATAGGGGTGTACAAAATCATGAGTGGAATAGTTCGGGTAGACGCACAGAGTCTCTTGCCCAGAGTCGGGGAATCAAAGGTTTTAAGTGAAGGGGGAAAGATTTAATAGGAACTTGAGGGGTATATTTTTCACACAGAGAGTGGTGGGTGTATGGAACGAGCTGCCAGAGGAGATAGTTGAGGCAACGTTTCAGAAACATTTGGACAGGTACATGGATAGGGCAGGTTTGGAGGGATAAGGGCCAAACGCAGGCAGGTGGGGCCAGTGTAGATGGGATATGATGGTTGGCATGGGAATGTTGGGCTGAAGGTCCTGTTTCCACACTGTATCATTCTATGTCATTTATCTATGAAATGTGAAGCAACAGTCAGTGGGACACAGAATCATGCACAGCATAACACTGCAGCCTTGGTGTTAAAATTGAGAAAGCAATATATATATATATATATATATATATATATATATATATATATATATATAACCATTTACATTGAAATGGCTCCATCTCAAGAGTGGTTTGTATCTTGTTAGGGAACAGCAGTTGGTGTGATTATGGTACTTGAGAGGTATCTCCAAGCCCAGCTTATTGAATCAGTGATATGAGTTCAAATCCCATCAATAAATCTGGAAGAAAAATTCTCCCATCATTTGCAAAAGCTATTACATCTCTGTAAAGCCCATCGAACCTTTTCGTTTGGTTTAGAGATACAGCACGGAAACTGGCTGTATCTCCAAGCCACCGAATCCTCGCCGACCAGCGATCCCCGCACATTAACACTATCCTACACACACACTAGGGACAATTTACAGTTTTTACCAAAGCCAATGAAACTACAAACCTGTACGGCTTTAGATTGTGGTAGGAAATCGAAGATCTCGGAGAAAACGCAGGTCACACGCAGGTCACGTAGTCTTTAAGAGCTCTATCCAGCTTTCTCTTGAAACCATCCAGAGAATTGGCCTCCACTGCCTTCTGAGGCAGAGAATTCCGCAGATCCACAACTCTCTGGGTAAAAATGTTTTTCCCTCCTCTCCATTATAAATGGCTTACCACGGGTCTCAGGCGCTGAGAGGCAGCAACTCTACCGCTGCGCCTCCGTGCCGCCCAAATTGTCCTTCAATAAAAGAAATGCTCTGCCCTGGACTTTGTGCCTGGCTCTTACCTATCCTCGTGAAACTGAAGGATGTTAAATAGGAAGCAGAGATCCTGCCCCCACCAAGATCCAGACTTCCTCCACCCTCTGGAAAAATATCTTCATCACAATAGACAATAGACAATAGGTGCAGGAGTAGGACATTCGGCCCTTCGAGCCAGCACCGCCATTCAATATGATCATGGCTGATCATCCCCAATCAGTACCCCGTTCCTGCCTATCCCCTGACTCTGCTATCTCCTCCCTTCTAAATTAAAAAAACAACTTGACATCACATGTACTCAGTGCTCTGTTCAGGAAAGTGCACCATTTCTAATCACTCGTTCTCCCCCTCGTAATTATGCACCGCGATATCTCCTCTCCAATCACTCTGTTCCAAACAAAACAACTCTTACTTGCTTTCCTCTTTGCTACAGTTTTACCAGCTGTGATGGTCGTGTTGTATCCAACACCTCCAGGGCAGTTACATCGCCCCTGTTGCGTGCAGCCTAGGACTGAATATTTATCTCTTCACGGGGATGCAGAACCAGCATTTATTTAAGAACACAAAAGACAAAATGTAGAAGGAGTTATTTACACGGCCTTCCAAGACTCATCCCTCTTCCCAGACGAGATTCTGGTTTCCACCTCAAGGCGATTATTTGTGGTCGGTCTGAAGAAGGGACATGGCCCAAAATGTCGCCTGTCCATTCCCTCCACAGATGCTGCCTGACCACAGTGAGTTCCTCCAGCTCTTTGTCTTTTGAACAGGATTCCAGCCTCTGCTGCTGTTTCTCGTTATTTCATCTCTTCCTCAGTTATTTCCATTTGGTTTAGTTTAGAGATACTGCAGGGAAACAGGCCCCTTCAGTCCACCGAGTCCACGTTGATCATTCATCACCCTTCTCACTGACTCGGCGTTAGAATACTTAAACCCCTGTCCCACGGTACGAGTTCATTCCAAGAGTTCTCCCGAGTTTGCCCTGATTCGAACTCGGAGATTTACGGTAATGGCCACTCGTCGGTACTCGGGGCTGTTGTGGACATTTTTCAACATGTTGAAAAATCTTCACGAGTCTTCCCGTGCTTACCTGCCGTTAGCGAGTCTTCCCGAGTACCTGCCGTTAGCGTACGAGCCGTTAAGAGCCGTCTAAGAGCTCCGACGTACCCGCTACGTTCATTCTCCGTGCTTACCACGAGTCTGATTTTTTTTTAACTCGGGAGAGCTCTTGGAATGAACTCGTACCGTGGGACAGGGCCATTACTCATCCACTCCACACACACACACACACACAAGGGACAACTTACAGAGGGTTATTTAATGTGCAAACCCGCACGGCTTTAGATGTGGGAGGAAACCGGGGAACCTGGAGTAAACCCACGCGGTTACAGGGAGAGCGTACAAGTTCCACACAGGCAGCACCCGAGGTCAGGTTTGACAGCGGCTGTTCTCTGTACGGAGTTTGTCTGTTCTCCCTGTGACCAGGTGGGTTTTCTCCTGGTGCTCTGGTTTCCATCCACATCCCCAAATTGACCAGGTTTGTAGGTTAATTGGCTTCTGCAAATTGCCCCTAGTGTGTAGGATGGGACTAGTGTCAATGGGTGATCACTGGTCAGTGCAGACTCAGTGGGTCAAAGAACCTATTTCCATGCTGTACCTCTAAACTAAAACCTGCCACCGACCCAAGGACCTGTCAAATGCCAAGGATTTGTGTCGAAAATATATGCTGGAGTAGGCCATTCGGCCCTTCGAGCCACCACTGTCATTCAATATGATCATGGCTGATCATCCAAAATCAGTAATCAGTACCCTGTTCCTGCTCTCTCCCCATATCCTTTAAAAGGACGAGATGGAGCAGAACCAAAGAACATCCTCCTCTGATGTTGGTGGGAGAGGGGAGGAAATATCTTTCCAGTCTCCATACCAGCAACATTGAATGTGGAGACTCCCAATTCCACTTTCAAAACTCCAGAGAAAACACACAAACTCATCACCTGTGAGTATCACCATCATCATTGTTGAAAACTTCATCGAGCACATAGAAATATAGACAATAGGTGCAGGAGGAGGCCATTCAGCCCTTCGAGCCAGCACCGCCATTCATTGTGATCATGTCACGGTTCCTTACAATGCCATGTACGACAGTGATTGCAACTTCTACTGAAGTGTGGATGGCCGTCGGCTCGCTAGGAGCACATCCGCCCTTTGACAGGTCTTGTTTTTGGTCCTGCTGGGGGCCCACAGCCTGCTAGTCGATCCAGGCCAATGCTGGTGTTCATTCCCGAAAGGTCTTCTTAAGGGGGCAGATATTCCCAATCCATTTGTTCCGTGTCTCTCTTCTGGGGAATCAGAGCTTTGCAATTTAATATATATTGAGGTACTAACTTGGGAAATCAATTTTTATAGAAACGCTATCTTCGACTTTTTGGAAAAGCAGGCCAATGTGAATCAATTGTCTTTTTTCCAAATCCTCTCCGTCTGACTGTGACAAGGTGATTTCCCTCACATCAAATGCAGAGCGGATTTTAAATGGTGCTACTCACTACATACCAAAAACTGTATTAAAACTGTGTTGCTTGACTGTATTTTTTTTTGTGTTTGTTGCAGAGATAATTTATGGAGATGTGTTATGTTTTAGATGCTTCTTGAATTGAATGTTGGCATAATTTATTTCGGTTTAAGATGCCTTTGTGTACATAAATAATTTTGTTTTAAAAATGGATTAGATCTATTGAGGCCAGAGAAAGAGCTGGAAATCTGCATTCACATTTCGGGGTCGGTAGCCTCAGGCTACCAGAATATTGGCAGCCTGGAAGCTTTCAGTTGGTAGGTCTTGATTACTTTTCCGATAGTTCTCCAAAAGCGGACTACCTTGGAGATAGCCCTGGACGGCAATAAAGATTCATCAGCTGTTGCCAACTAACCCCTGAGCTAAGGAGAGAGAGAGAGAGAGAAATAAACTTGGCTTTCTGCTCTGGGTTGGTTTACCCATTGGCCGACTCTTTGCAATTTAATGTATTTTGAGGAACTAACTTATATTGGAAGGAACTGCAGATGCTGGTTTTTGCTTGGGCAGCTTACAGCCCAGTGGTATGAATATTGCTTTCTCTAACTTCAAGTAACCCCGGCATTCCCCCTCTCTCTATCCCTCCCCCCACCCAAGTGGCACCAGCTTCTCGTTCTCACCCAGCAAACAGCTAACAATGGCCTGTTTCCGTTACTTTTTTTCATATCTTTCATTTATTGTTCTTCATCTCTCTACTTCATTGTCTATATATCTCATTTCCCTTTTCCCTAGCTAGTCTGAGGAAGGGTCTCGACCCGAAACGTCACATATTCCTTCTCTCCGGAGATGCTGCCTGTCCCGCTGAGCTACTCCAGCATTTTGTGTCTATCTTCGGTGTAAACCAGCATGTGTAGTTCCTCCCTACAACTTCCATCCACAGGATGCATTAGCGTCAGTATACAAGCACCATCAGGGGAAGGGCAAGGATGTTGCCAGGACCTGAGGGCCTGAGCTATGGGGAGAGATTGGGTCATTTTGCGTCAATCCTGGCATCCTCTCTCTGAACCTCTCTCCTCTCTTTCACCATTTTCGCCCACCTCCAAAATGTGGTTTGGTGACGGGGTGGGAGGGCTTTTCAACTCAGTGTTGCATAAATCCAAACGTTGAGTGGACGATCTTTAACATTGTCGGGCTGCTGATCATTAAGTTTCACGAGCCCAAGTTTGAAGGGAATTTCATCCCGTCCCTGAACGCTACTGTATATAAATCGCCACTATATCCAATGCCGTTCTGTAACCTGTTGCCTGCTACAAGACACACTTGGTAAAGTGTTTAACCCACATGCTTTGGTTATTTTATAGGGGAGGAGGGATGATAAGCAGGAATTACCTCTGGATATTTCTTCCATACTGTCTAACAATATAGTTAGCTCACTTATAGGGTGCTGGCAAATTTTTATTTTGTATCAGTAAGTTCAGAATATTCATATATTGATTCTGTTGAATTAAACCCGCCCAGATCCGTACATTGCAACTTTTTTAAGGGCCAAGCTGAACAAAAACAGGTCGATTTACTAAGCATGCACTGGAGCCAGGAATGCACGGACCTCCAGGGAGACAGAACTGAGGCTTATTTAGGGTGATTTGAGTTTTGCAACTAAAACTAAAGGGGATTGAACAAACCTTGGATGGAGGTAGGAGGGTTAAGGAAAAAATCCAATGCTGGTTGTTCATTCCACCCTATGCACCCCTTGTTGGATTGGAGTTTCAGCACTAAGGGATTGCATTGAGTTTGGTGATCATGGTTAAGTCCTCAGTAGCAATGGACTTAGGAGAGTTTTGGTGCAAGAACATTGGTCGCTCCACACTTTTGAGAACATTGGTGGATTAGCTGTTGGGACCAGGGCAAGACCGACCTTGGCAACGACGCCCACTCACCGTTGGGTTGCCCACCACCCAAGTTGGAGAGTTGAGTGGTTCCAACCCCTTCGGAACTATCCATGATCATCGTTGATTTTTGCATATCTTCCATTCATTTGTGCAAAGTGTCATCTATGTCTCTCCTTCCCCTTTCCCCCGACTCTCAGCCTGAAGAAAGGTCTCGACCCGAAACGTCACCTGTTCCTTTTCTCTCCAGAGATGCTGCCTGTCCCGCTGAGTTACACCAGCTTTTTTTTTTCCCCTCTATCTTGGGAACTGTAATCCATACCGTTCCTCCCCAAACACTCACCGTGTTCAGAGTCCTGCCCACTGCACAAGTGATAGGAGCAGAATTAGGCCATTTGGCCCATCAGGTCTACACTGCCACTGAATCATGGCTGATCTATCTCTCCCTCCTAACACCATTCTCCTGCCTTCTTCCCATAAACCCCTGACACCCATACCGATCGCGAGAGATAGGAAGATGGGAAGGAAAGATCTATTTGTGCTGGAATTCCAATTGGATCACCCTCTGTATCCCGCCCAGCCTCTGGGATCTTCCCCGACAGTGTCTTGGTGCTAAATCCCTGTGGTGCTTTCGAGAACTGGCCCATCTGTATTATGACATGTGATATATGTATATTGAAACGTCAAGCACTGATTGAATCCAGGTTGTCTTGTTATACGGTCTGTAGCATATTCAAATTTTTGATATTCAGGAAAAATTATGTAAATTTAGTCACAAAATTAAAAAAAATATTGCAACCAACGTCATACCTCAGCGTGTTGCTTCATTCACAAGCTGTGAATCTTTCTTCCCAGCTGTTATCAGGCAACTGAACCATCCTACACTAACCAGAGAGCAGTCCTGAACTATTATCTACCTTGATGGTGACCCTTGGACTATCCTTGATCGGACTTTGCTGGCTTTACCTTGCACTAAACGTTATTCCCTTATCATGTGTCTATACACGGTAAATGGCTTAATTGTAATCATGGCTTAATTGTAAAAATGTCTTAGACAATAGACAATAGACAATAGGTGCAGGAGTAGGCCATTTGGCCCTTCGAGCCAGCACCGCCATTCAATGTGATCATGGCTGATCATCCCCATCTTGTCTTTCTGCTGACTGGTTAGCACGCAACAAAAGCTTTTCCCTGTACCTCGGTACACGTGACACTAAACCAAAGGAAAGTTGCAAGGTTGGAGGGTGGTATTTACAGGTGGGGTTCGGGGCAGGTGGAATGAAGATGGATCACCCCTTCTGATAGGAGTCAGTATCAGTGTGGACAGGATGAGCCTTGGTGTCAAGCTTCTCAAGTTATGATGTATGTTGGATAACTCCACAACAATTGATGCCATGACCCAAACCAATCCCAATGGAAAAGCTCACAGATGACAAGTCTGATCTCTCAGTACAAACCTTTGATACGTTCATTAATTATCGGAGCAGAATTAGGCCACTCAGCCCAACCTTCAGAATTTGTAGTTGGCAGGGCAGTACTCTGCATATCGCCAACTTGGATGTGTTGTGCATACTAACGCACTGTTAGTAGACCATCAGGCCTACTCCGCCATTCAATCATGGCTGATCTATCTCTCCCTCTCAACTCCATTCTCCTGCCTTCTCCCCATAACCCCTGACACCCGTACTAATCAAGAATCTGTCAATCTCCGCCTTGAAAATACCCATTATTGAAAATACTTGGCCTCCACAGCCTTCTGTGGCAATGAGTTCCTCAGATTCCCCACCCTCTTTCTCGAGGAATTCCTTCTCATCTCATTTGTAAAGGTTCGGCATTTTATTCTGAGGCTACACGACCTCTGATCCTAGTCTCTCCCACTAGTGGAAACATCCTCTCCACATCCACTCTATCCAGGCCTTTCGCTATTGATCTTACAAGACGATGACTCTTTGTACGTTAAAGTAGCAGATCAGATGTTTGGGTAACTGCACATCACAAGCATACATTTAGCAAACTGGTTGTCTTGTCTTTTATCACAGTTAATGTTATCTTTCCTTACTAACTGCTGCTGAGTCTCAGTGGAAATCAGTCTGCAAACATTCTTAATCCACACCGTTATTTCCTTATCATTCCAGTGAGTATTTGCAACAATAAGTCTCCAAACTCTTCAGATGGCATGAAATCATTTAAATAAATCATATTATATCGGATGCATCATCATATGCAATATATATTTATTAAAGTAACAATTCTGGGTCGATTCCTTTCTGGGGACATTCTGATTGTTTTATGCACAAGTTATTTCTCTTTATCATCCATTGCCTATACCTATAAAACCTTATCTCCTTCTAAGTAGCTCTACTCGACATAGCTATAGTTCAATCTAACTTTAACTCTTTCTGAAGATAGACACAAAATGCAGGAGTAACTCACCGGGACAGGCAGCAGCATCTCTGGAGAGACGTTTCGGGTCGAGACCTTTCTTCCGACTCTTCTGAAGAAGGGTCTCGACCTGAAACCGCACCCATTCCTCTCCAGACATGCTGCTGCCTGTCCCGGTGAGTTACTCCAGCATTTTGTGTCTATCTTCAGTTTAAACCAGCATCTGCAGTTCCTTCCTACGCATTTAACTCTTTCTGTCCCAGTTCAATGGTTAATTATTATCACGTATACTTAAGGTAGAGTGACATTTTTTTTTGCACACAAAGATTCATAGATTTATACAGTGTGGAAACAGGCCCTTGGGCCCAACTTGCCCATACCGGCCAACATATCCCAGCTACACTAGATGCCTGTCCCACCTGCCTGCATTTGACATATCCCTCTAAACCTGTCCTTTCAATGTACCTGTCTAACTGTTTCTTAAACGTTGCAATAGTCCCAGCCTCAATTACCTCCCCTGGCAGCTCACTCCAAACACCCACCACCCTTTTTGTGAAAAAGCTACCCTTCAGATTCCTATTAAATCTTTTCCACTTCGCCTTAAACCTATGTCCTCTGGTCTTCTATTCACCTACTCTGGGCAAGAGATACAGATACAGATAAGTAGAATTATTGCCAAACATAAGTTAAGTGGAGATTGCAGAGAAACAGCCCACTGACCCCACGTGCAAGAGTCGCCAGATTATGGCAGTATTTTCAGAGTTCGATCCTGACTGCGGGTGCTGTCTGTACGGAGTTTGTACGTTCTCCCCGTGACCAGCATGGGATTTCTCTGAGACCTTCGGTTTCCTCCCACACTCCAAAGACGTACGGGTTTGAAGGTTAATTGGCTTGATGTACATGTAAAATGTCCTAGTGTGTGTTGGATAGTGTTAATGTGCGGGGATCACTGATTGATGTGGACTCATTGGATTTCCGCGCTGTATCTCTAAACTAAACTAAACCAAACATCAAACCACACACACCTTCTATTCTGATACAGTCAGAATTATGGAAAGCTCATCAGTACAACCTTCCGATCCAAAATATTCAGCTGCCAATATTAGAGTTGAAGAAGGGTTTCGGCCCGAAACGTTGCCTATTTCCTTCGCTCCATAGATGCTGCTGCACCCGCTGAGTTTCTCCAGCTTTTTTGTGTAACCTTCGATTCTCCAGCATCTGCAGTTCCCTCTTAAGCACTTAGAGTTGGCCCTGGTCTTTTCGCACCTCCAGCTCTTCACCTCCCCTGCCCACCCACCCTCTACTTTCAGCCTGAAGAAGGGTCCCGACCCGAAACTTCACCCATCCTTTTCCTCCAGAGATGCTGCCTCGACCTGCTGAGTTACGCCGGCACTTTGTACTTGTCTCTGGTGTACGCCAGCATCTGCAGTTTGTTGTTTCGACTAATGCTGGAGTGCTGTTCTGCCAGCTGTAATCATTGCTCAAATAAAATAACCTTCAATCCAATTACATCCAAAATAACACAATTATGTGCTTGAGCGCACGATAAGCTGTAATTTATTGAACTTAATTAGAGGCCTGTCCGATGAACAGATACATTCCCTGCCAATAGCAAGAGGCCATGGGGAGCATGCAATGATGAAATGGTGGCTTGGTGTTTAGTGGATGGAGTCTCACTGCACTCTGCATTCTAAGTAGGAACTCTATTTAATTTTTAGAGATATCTAAGTGGCGCAGCTGGTGGAGTCTGTACCCCACAGCGCCAGAGACCCCAGTTCGATCCTGACCTCGGGTGTTATCTGTATGTAGTTTGTACATTCTCCCCATGGCCTGCATGGGTTTCCTCCAGGTGCTCCGGTTTCCTCCCACATCCCAAAGACGTGCGGGTTTCTAGGTAAATTGGCCATCTGTGAATTGGCCCCCAGTAGGAAGAGAAAAATGATCATGTAGAACCGGTGTGCAAAAGGACACAAAGTGTTAGAATAACTCAGCGGGTCGGGCAGCATCTCTGGAGAACATGGATAGCTAATATTACGGGTTGAGACTCAAGAATTAGTGTGAACAGGCAGAGCTGGATTTACCATTTGGCTTCATAAGTTGAAGCCTAGCGCCTCGAAATCTAGGAGGTGTATAATATTTTTGACACTGTCTTAGGCCTTTGTTACATATGTTGTCACAACGCACTGTAGTCTTGAAACAACCCTCCAGTCATTTTCCTTGCCCTCCATTTCAGAATAATAGTGTTTTAAGCCGATAACTCGACACCAGCACTGGCAATAAATAAATAAATAAATAAATAAGCGCTGCTTTCCAGCCCCTTATCTCATTGGCCACACTCGGCTGCAAATCGGTGTCAATCTGGTGGACTTTTCCACTTTCCTCTAGTCGTGGGGGTGGGGGATTGGGAGGGACCTCACAAGTGGAACAGCCTAGGGCCTCTCTTCATCTAAATCCGGCCCTGTGAACAGGTGATCGATGGTCAGGAGGGACTCGGTGAGACGAAGGGCCTGTTTCCAGACTGTGTATTTTACATCAAGTGACCCTCGAGTTCCTTGCCAATTGCAAGAAGTTTGAATGCTTGCAAATGTTCTGTGGAATATTATAGAATAATGTCCAACCCATCCGGCCTATGCTGTGATTTTGAAAGTCATGATATTGCCCTGTCAGCAACTTTCCCATGCCCCGTTCCAATGGCCCTGGTCACAGCTTCGTCCCATTCCTTGGTTCAAGTTTCAAGTCATCCTGCTTGCAACACATTCTTCACACAGTGTTTTCCAAATCAGTACAACACACACTGTAAACAAAAGCTGCTCTCAACACAGCTCTTTAGTCAATTATCTCCAATCGATGAGTTCTGCAGTGAAAACAATTTCTCCTTATATATATTCTGTCAAAACTGGTTTAAAATGATTTTATGAACATCTATCAAATTCTATTTAGCCTTCTCATGAGAAACAGAGAGACAGAAACAGGAGGTCATCCAGCTCATCGATCCTGCTCCTCCATCGCGACTGATCTTCAAATTTAGTCCCCAGTCCAGTTATCTCCACTTATCTCTTGATCTCTCTTTTTCGTTTAGTTTAGTTTAAGGATACAGCGTGGAAATAGTCCCTTCGGCCCATCGAATCCCCGCCGACCAACAATCACCTGGATCCCAGGTTTGCGTCCAACACACTATGGACAATTTGCATAATACAATGAACCTATGAACCTGCTCATCCTTACGATGTGACAGATAACCGGAGCGCCCAGAGGAAAGGCACGTGGTCACAGGGAGGACGTGCAATCTCCGTACAGACAGCACCCGAGGTCAGGATTGAACCCAGGTCTCTGGTGGTGTGCGGCAACGACTCAAATCACTGCGTCACCGTGCTGCTATGAACTCTAACCGTAAGAACTATATCAAACTCCTTTTTGCAGTACACCCGCGGGTGCTCGGGGGAGACGAGGCGGAGGGTAACCGTTGCCACGGGAGATTGGGAGCTGCCCCGAGGGATGCGCTCCTTCGACCGCTTACAACTTGGTGCTCGGGTTCACAGTGCCCAGTCACCTTTGGCTTGTGTGGGAAAATGACCCCCACCCTCCCGTCTCTGCTGGCTAGTGATGTGATGGACGCGGGGGGTCTGGACCAATCGCTGACAAGTCCTGCCCTCCGGCGACGTCATGTACGTTATTTGACTTTTCGGTAGAGCGGCCATTGGGTGAGTTGGCGTTTCGGCAGAGCGGCCATTCGGTGAGTTGGCGTTTCAGCAGAGCGGCCATTCGGTGAGTTGGTGTTTCGGCAGAGTGGCCGTTCGGTGAGTTGGCGTTTCAGCAGAGCGGCCATTCGGTGAGTTGGTGTTTCGGCAGAGTGGCCGTTCGGTGAGTTGGCGTTTCGGCAGAGCGGCCTTTCTGTGAGTTGGCGTTTCGGCAGAGCGGCCTTTCTGTGAGTTGGCTTTTAGGCGTCCCGCCCTTTCAGTTAGTTAGCGTTTCTGCTTCACAAGCTTTCGGTTATTTGGCGTTTCGGCTTTGTTCCCATTCGGTTATTTGGCTTCCACTTCTTTGCTTTGGCTTCTCGTCCTTTGACGCCACGTCCCGGTACCAAGTCAGGGTTAGAGGGAAACTAGAGGAATGAAAAGGTACAAAAAGGTACAAAGAAAACATCCAACCTGGTTCTGTAAGGAATGCAATGACAAGGAACACCATGCGATTGTTTATACCAAAGTTGAGACACAAACCGTAGGAGTAAACCAGTGGGTCAGTCTATATATCTGGAGATAACGGAATAGGCGATGTTTAGGGTTGGGTCTGTAGACTGTGATAGGATTGTGTGAGATTTTATAAACACCTGCCCCTACTGCCTCCTCCGACAGCTTGTTCCATATAATACCCATTTCAAATCATTTTCCAAGCCAATTGGAACCCCAGTACATTTACAATAACAAAGTCATCTCTAAATTAAGTACTGCTTCTGCGGAATTAAGTCCAATCTATCTTCTGCAAGATAAACCTACCAAACCAAAAAAGAATATCCTTTCTGAAATGTCCTCATTGATTTCCCTTCAACGGAGAGTCTTGAGCCTTCATCTTCCTTAGTTTTAAGTTGTGCTTACAGATAGGTTGGAGCTGGCCAAGTATGGAGTCTGTCTGATGTGGAAAGTTGATTAGATGATTTGGACCAGGAACCAGAATATGCATCAGGGATGATGTGTGGTTGACTTATTAATAGGTTTTAATGCTAATCTAGAAGAACATCAAAGGAAATAAATATCCTTCATTTCTGCCTCGGTGATCGGCCAAGTAAAATATTTTTTCTTGCCCGAGAATCTCGGAACCATCATTAATATCCTTTACTGTCACATTCCGGGCGGAGAATTAGACACACAGTCATCAGCTCATCTCCGGGTAAGAACGTTTTTCCTCATTTCAGTCCTAAATGGCCTGCCTCTCATTCAGGGGTCACAGTTTAAGAATAAGGGGTAGGCTGTTTTGGACTGAGATGAGAAAAACACTGTTTCACCCAGTGAGTTGTGAATCTGTGGAATTCTCTGGCACAGAAGGCAGTGGAGGCTAATTCACTGGATGCTTTCAAGAGAGAGTTAAGGGCATGTCCCACTTTCATGACCTAATTCACGACCTCTGCTGAGTTTGCCATTGACTCGTATTCGCAGCATGGTCGTCACGAGGTGGTAGGAGGTGGTAGGAGGTGGTAGGAGGTGGTAGGAGGTTGTAGGCACTCATGGCATCAAGTAGGTCGGGGCGTTTTTTCTAGCCTGATGAAAAATGGCCACGAGTAAAAAAAGGTTGTGAATCAGGTCGTGAAAGTGGGACAGGCCCTTTAGATTTAGCTCTTAGAGTCAAGGAATATGGGGAGAAAGCAGGAATGAGGTACTGATTTTGGATGATCAGCCATGATCATATTGAATGGCGGTGCTGGCTCGAAGGGCTGAATGCATTGCCTACTCCGGCACCTACTTTCTATGTTTTTATGCTTCATCCTCCATCAGTGAGCCACAAAGTAAGTCACAGATCGCTAAGCTAATTCCAACAGATCCAAAACCCTGATTGATGGTCTCCTGTTGGGACAAGCGTTTAGGAAACCACACGTTTTGTGAGGGGACAGAGTGGAGGTGGTCTATCAAATGGATCAATGCCACCACTGCCATTGGACATCCAGGCATGGTGGCACAGCGGTAGAGTTGCTGCCTGACAGTGTCCGAGATGCTGCCTCTGAAGAAGGGTCTCGACCCCATACGTCACCCATTCCTTCTCTCCAGAGATGCGGCCTGTCCCGCTGAGTTACTCCAGCATTTTGTGTCCATCTGCAGAGCCAGGTTCGTGTTAGGTTTGATATTGGGGCACAGGGGAGTGGCACAGTGGCACAGCGGTA
Organism: Leucoraja erinaceus; assembly: GCF_028641065.1. Classification (NCBI taxonomy): domain Eukaryota; kingdom Metazoa; phylum Chordata; class Chondrichthyes; order Rajiformes; family Rajidae; genus Leucoraja; species Leucoraja erinaceus. The sequence goes on from NC_073415.1 coordinate 6,968,158, forward strand.
GAGTTGCTGCCTTACATCACCAGAGACCCGGGTCCCATCCTGACTCTGTGCCATCTCTCACACACTTGGCAGCTTTTATGATACACGGGTTACAAGACTAATGAGAATATTGACGCTCTCCCAAACACTCCAGTCGCTGCCAACATTAATTGGCACTAGCATTAGACATTGTAGAGAATAAAAGGCTTCCAATCCTACAGTGTCCTTCAAATCCCTTTCAGAATATCCCATTCCACTCGGTGAAGTGTTGTCCTGCCTGTGATCCTGGCAACACAGTGACATTGAAGTAGTCCAAGCTCCTGCTTTATAATATTATAATGACCACTGTTAATCGTTCCATGTAATCTTGATTAATGATCGTGAAGCTCCACGGAGGCTCCTGCTCCTCCCTGATGCAGTGCCAGTCAAATTCCTGCCTGTCCCTGGAAAAGCAGAAGGATCCTCGCATCTCAACGGGAACTTGGCAAGCCCGACACTATATCAGTGTCACGTGTACCGAGATACTGTGACAAGCTTTTGCTGCATGCTACCTCGTCAGCAGAAGGGGGGGTAGAACAATGGACCATGGGGATCTGGAGTGGGGGGGAGGGGGGATTTGGGGGGGGGGGATGGAGAACATAAGGGGACCTGACACAGGGGAGGTGGGGATTTGGAACTTTGTAAGTACCCTTTACGGGCGACTATTTCAATAGACAATAGACAATATGTGCAGGAGTAGGCCATTTGGCCCTTCGAGCCAGCACTGCCATTCAATGTGATCATGGCTGATCATCCCCAATCAGTACCCCGTTCCTGCCTTCTCCCCATATCCCCTGACTCCGCTATTTTTAAGAGCCCTATCTAGCTCTCTCTTGAAAGCATCCAGAGAACCGGCCTCCACCGCCCTCTGAGGCAGAGAATTCCACAGACTTTCAAGAGAGAGCTAGATAGGGCTCTTAAAGATAGAGGAGTCAGGGGATATGGGGAGAAGGCAGGAACGGGGTACTGATTGGGGATGATCAGCCATGATCACATTGAATGTTGGTGCTGGCACGAAGGGCTGAATGGCCTACTCCTGCACCTATTGTCTATTTGCAAGTGTACAAGCAAAGAATTTCACTGTGACTTGTCTCCTGTATTTAATTCAAGTATTCAATTCAATTAAACTAATCTGTTTCTAAAACAGTCCTCAAAGCGTCTGAAGAAGGGTCTCGACCCGAAACGTCACCCATTCCTTCTCTCCAGAGATGCTGCCTGGCCCGCTGAGTTACCCCAGTGTTTTGTGTCTATCTTCGGTTTAAACCAGCATCTGCAGTTCCTTCTCACACACTCAAAGCTTCTCAGTTGTGGGAACGAGCGTGGATGGGCAAGGAATGGTGATCGTAGGGGTCCGAATCCCATCAATGAATCATAAAATAATAGTGAAGGAAAGAGGGTAGCAATTAATGTAATATAATATCACATGAGGCACTGGTGTATATTGGCTGGGCCACTAGATTCAACTTGTTCAGATGCTCCCAGGGATATTTAAAGTATTTTGTGAATTCTCTGATTGCATTGTTTTGAGATAGCCTTTAAGCATGACCTTGATGGTCTCCCAGGATATCTATTAGCATGAGTCAAGGCAAGATGATTGCAAAATTCATAGGAGCCTGTCAAAAAAGCTGCTTCATCAGTCCGTGTGCCACTGATATGTAACCCTATTAGAATACTAAGCATTCAAAGCGAGGGGAAAAACGTGGTTATGCAGGAACTTTCATGACTCCAATATGTCCTAAGCGGATTACAGCCAATTATATATTTAAGGTGTATTCACTGATGGAATGGAAGAAATCTTGTGGCAAGTTTTGACATCTATAGACAGTGTCAACTCGAAACGTCACCCATTCCTTCTCTCCAGAGATGCTGCCTGTCCTGCTGAGTTACTCCAGCATTTTGTGTCTATCTTCAGTGTAAACCAGCAAATGCAGTTCATTCCTGCACAATGTTGAAAATCTGTTTTGTTACGTTTAATTTAGAGATACCGGGCGGAAACAGGCCCTTCGGCCCATTTGGTCCAGCGATCCCCACACACTAACACTATCCTACACACACACACAAGGGACTATTTACAATTTCACCAAGCCAATTAGACTACAGACCTGTACGTCTTTGGAGTGTGGGGGGAAACCGGAGCACCTGGAGAAAACCCACACAGGTCATGGGGAGAGAGGACAAACTCCGTAAAGACAGCAACCATAGACAACACCCATAGCAGTAACTCTACCGCTGCACCACCGTACCACACCAACCGGTCTCTGGCATGTGAGAAAATAAATAGCTGATGTTTTGGGTCGCCACCCTTGTTTATCAATCTTCATTTTCAGTTCCAGTTTAATATATTGTCATGTGTACCGAGGTACAGCGCAAAGCTTTTGTGGCGTGCTAACCAGTCAGCGGAAAGTCAATACATGATTACAATCGAGCTCTTTACAGTGTACAGATACATGATAAAGGAAAAAATGTTCAGAGCAAGGTAATTGTAGCAAAATCTGATCAAAGATAGTCTGAGCGTCACCAATGAGGTAGATAGTAGTTCAGCACTGCTCTCTGGTTGTGGTAGGATGATTCAGTTGCCTGATAACAGCTGGGAAGAAACTGTCCCTGAATCTGGAGGTGTGCCTTTTCACACTTCTGTATATTTTGCCCGATGGTAGACTAGGGGTGCGACTCATCCTTGATGATGCTGCTGGCCTTGCCGAGGCAGCGTGAGGTGTAGATGGAGTCAACGGAAGGGAGGTTGGTTTGTGTGATGGTCTCTAAAATACTTTGGCAATTAATATCAATACGATGCCTGGACTGAACATATGAACCACTAATTATTCTGCGGGTAGAACACTCCTGGCCGAATGATTAATTAACCGCCTTAAAGTAAAGTCATTAAAATTCTGAAACTTCACCATAATGGAGATTAATAAAGGAATCTTGCAAAATGCAAATATTTTCATTATCTGCTACGAGCCAAATTGTGTCATTATATGTGCAACTGTTCTCTTGTCCACATGCTATTAGTGGCTCCCTGTGCTGGGAATATGAGGAGATTTTTAATAGTTTCATGATCCTTATCTTCTAACCAAAACAGCATGTGTTGAGTGAAGAGTGAATGAGTGAGTGAATGAGTGAGTGAATGAGTGAGTGATGAGTGAATGCGTGGATGAATGAATGAATGAGTGAATGAATGAGTGAATGAGTGAATGAGTGAATGAGTGAATGCGTGAATGAGTGAATGAGTGGATGAATGAATGAGTGAATGAATGAATGAATGAATGAATGAATGAATGAATGAGTGAATGAATGAATGAATGAGTGATGTGAATGAGTGAATGAGTGAATGAATGAGTGAATGATGAGTGAATGAATGAATGAGTGAATGAATGAGTGAATGAGTGAATGAATGAATGAGTGAATGAATGAGTGAGTGAATGATGAATGAGTGAATGAATGCATGAGTGAATGAATGAATGGATGAGTGAATGAATGAGTGAATGCATGAGTGGATGAGTGAATGAGTGAGTGATGAGTGAATGTGAGTGAATAAGTGAATGAGTGAATGATTGAGTGAATGAACGAGTGAATGCGTGAATGAATGAATGAGTGAATAAAATGAGTGAATGAATGAATGAATGAACTACTATTGTCACATGTGACAAGTCTTTGTTTTGCCGACCCAAGGTATGCAAAGAGTCACCACATAAAGGATACCAACAAAATTACAGTATCCTACGCTAGGCCCTCCTTTGATCTTCTCCACAACCCCCCCACCCCCCTTCACAGCTTCCCCCCCATGCCGGGTCTTCCTTTGATAGTCCTAGATGATACTGCGAGGAAACAATCCCTTCGACCCAACTTGCCCACAACGGCCAACATGCTCCAGCTACACCAGTCCCACCTGCCTGCTCTTGGTCCATATCCCTCCAAACCTGCCCTTTCCATGCACCTGTCTAACTGTTTCTTAAACGTTGGGATAGTCCCAGCCTCAACTACCTCCTCTGGCAGCTCGTTCCATACACCCACCACCCTTTGTGTGAAAAAGTTACCCCTCAGATTCCTATTAAATATTTTCCCCTTCGCCTTAAACCTATGTCCTCTGCTCCTTGATGTCCCGACTCTGGGCAAGAGACTGTGCATCTACCCGATCTATTCCTCTTTGTTCTTTGTTTAGAAAGTCTTGGCATGCTTTACCAATATGTACAAACATGCAGTTTGATATTTATTTTACTCTGTTCTCTCTTATCGTTTATCTGAGTCATTATTCCTGGAAGCATACAGTATCTTCAGATCTTATTGCTTTATTCTCTGTGTGAGTTTGCTGGACGCATATTTGGTTTTGTCAATTCCTCCACTGCAATAGGGACTGCACCTTAGCAGTACAAGTCCACCATTGACTTTCCGATGTTTAAGAGGGAACTGCAGATGCTGGAGAATCGAAGGTTACACAAAAAAGCTGGAGAAACTCAGCGGGTGCAGCAGCATCTATGGAGCGAAGGAAATAGGCAACGTTTCGGGCCGAAACCCTTCTTCAGACTGATCGGGGGCGGGAGTGGGTGGGGACAAGAAAGGGAAAAGGAGTGTCTGGAGGAGACAGCAGGGGGGCTGGAGGGGGCTCCTCCTTTTCCCCTTTTTGTCCCCACCCACCCCCGCCCCCGATCAGTCTGAAGAAGGGTTTCGGCCCGAAACGTTGCCTATTTCCTTCGCTCCATAGATGCTGCTGCACCCGCTGAGTTTTCTCCAGCTTTTTTGTGTAACCATTGACTTTCCGACAACTGGTTGCCCGGCACCTTTAATCCGAACAAAATTACGGGAGCGCATTTTAAATTCCTCCCTGGAAGTCCGCCCGAAAATGTGGCGCCTAGGCCGGGTGAAGCGGCTGATCTCGACCTCATCGGGACTTCTGTGGCCAATTTGCTGCCTGCAGCCGGCTCTCTGGAACTCAGGCCCAGTCATATCCGTTCCCACAGCTGCCTTCCAAGGCTGACTTTGCGGGTGGGTATCCCAGCCCCTCGGAGGCTGTGACCTGGTTGGTCTGGCACAGATATTCCAGAAAGGCTCTGGAACCAAGGGTGCCGGAAAATCGGTGGTGGACCTGTATCCCCTTGGATGTCTGCCTCACAGCACCAGAGACCCAAGGAGCAGGAGCATTCTGTAATGCCTGTGTGTTATACAGGCTAATAGAAACTCCAGTGCTGATCGCACCTCCAGCCTTGCTAGTGCTGCTCATCCCTCAACCCGTCGATCCCTTCACCTTCATCCACCTGGTACACACACACACACACACACACACACACACACACACACACGTTGTGGGTGGCACAACTGGTAGAGCTGCTGCCTCACAGCGCCAGAGACCCCGGTTCGATCCTGACCTTGGGTGCTTTTCTGTTCAGAGTTTCGACATTCTCTGTGACCGCGTGGGTTTTCTCCGGGTGCTCCGGTTTCCTCCCCACTCCCCAAAGACTGCAAATCGTAGGGTAATTGGCGTTGGGAAATTGTTGTGATTTGGCCCGAGTGTGTGTAGGATAGTGCTAGTGTGCGGGTGATCGCTGGTCAGTGTCGACCTGGTGGGCCGAAGGGCCTGTTTCCGCGCTGTATCTTTGAACTAAACTAAACTAAACACAGGAGGCTAAAAGCCCTGTCCCATGGTACGAGTTCATTCCAAGAGCTCTCCCGAGTTTTAAAAAAATCAAACTCTTGGTAAGCACGGAGAATGAACGTAGCGGGTACGTCGGAGCTTGGGGACGTCTCTTAGCGCTAACGGCAGGCACTCGGGAAGACTCGCTAACGGCAGGCAAGCACGGGAAGACTCGTGAAGATTTCTCAACATGATGAAAAATGTCCACAAGAGCCCTGAGTACCGACGAGCGGCCATTACCGTAAATCTCCGAATTCGAATCTGGGCAAACTCAGGGTAACTCTTGGAATGAACTCGTACCGTGGGGCAGGGGTTTAAGGGTGGTCTTATAGAGGTGTATAAAATCATGAGGGGAATAAATAGGGTGGATGAATAGAATCTTTTACCCAGCGTGGGGTAATTAAGAACTAGAGGGTTTGAGTTTAACGTGAGATGGGAAGGATTTAATAACAAACCTGAGGAGCAACATTTCCACTCAGAAGTTGGTGGGTTTATGAAACGAGCTGCCAGTGGAGGTATTTGAGACAGATACCATGACAGCATTTAAAAGAACCATGGATAAGTATAGGGGGATAGAAAATGGATTGGAAAGGTTTTAGAGGGATGTGGGCCAAATGAGGTCAAATGGGACGAGCTTAGATGGGGTATAATCATTGGAACGGCCAAGTTGGTCTGTGAGCCTGTTTCTGTGCAGTATGAATCTATGACTTTATAACAGCCCCAGAGGAAAATATATTTTAGTGCATTGAGTTATTTGGTCTGGATTGGATTGCACCGAGTATAAATCGTGTGAAAGACTAATTCGTATAAAACAAAAGGAAATATAGAACTTGGGGAAAAAAGAAAATTGCAGGGCTAGGAGAAAAGAAGAAGTGGATCAATTTGACAGCTTTTAAAACCAGCTCAGCCTTAATGGGTCACATGGATTCGTCCTGTACTATCTAAGTCTTTGATATATCAGGTACTTACTCCTACAACCATTAGGTTATTGAACCAACTCGTAACTCTACCTCGACGACAGAATAGGAAAGACTACCAAAGATAGACACAATATGGTGGAGTAACTCAGTAACCGGGAGAGACAGTGTCCCTGGAGAGAAGGACATTTCGGGTCGAGACCCTTCTTCAGACAGATAATGCCCGAAGCAGGGTCTCGACCCAAAACGTCACCCATTCCTTCTCTCCAGAGATACTGCCTGTCCCGTTGGGTAACTCCAGCATTTTGTGTCTATTTGCAGTTCCTTCCTGCAATAAACGAAATTCTGCAAGTGTATGAGCAATTTTAGGAGGAGCTTTATCTTTGCTAAGTACACTTGGAGACTCACACTCACCAGAGCAGTTTGCAGTGTTCACAGGGAATAAATTATTCTGCAACGTTTTGCCACTATTCCAGCTAGGACTATGATCTGCTGGCATTAATATGTTGAACGTGTCACCAGAAGCAGATTTCTTGTCAAATAGTCATGATAGCTGTTATGAATTCAATGAAGGTCAAGTTTACTGTGTGGCAGCAATTATAATGAGATGTGGACTCGGCCCAGATCAATACACTAACAACCCTTCCAGTTTCCATTTGCATCTGTCAGTCTTGTACAGGTCCTTGTTTGATCAAATCGCCGGGGTGCATCTACCGGCAGAAGATATAACCTTTCGTTGATTAAATTATATTTTACTTCATTCCTCCATTGCTGGGTGCTGCCACTCAGTTTACACCAGGCACAGTACAAGTAGGAATTAAGATGCCTTCATTGCATCTTCCTCTGATCACTGTGCAGGCAGAATTGCTCAGAGCCAAGATGTCATATGTCCCAGGTAGAACGATGATATTCTTACTTGCGGCAGCACAACAGAATATGTAAACATAGCACACTGTAAACAATATGATAAATGGGAGAGAAAATGTTCAGTGTGCATACATATATATATATATATATGTGTGTGTGTGTGTGTGTGTGTGTGTGTGTGTGTATTAAAAAATGTTGAGATTCTCTCTCCTGTCAATCATGCCATGAAGGCCACGCCCTTTCTGGTGGGAGGGGGGAGGGACTATAAAACCCAGAAGTGTGGGCGTGGCTCAGTCTCTGCAAGATGGAGGATGGAGAGGTCATGACTCGCTGTCTTTAGTGGCCTTGCACTCTGCTTGAAATGGTAAGGAACTGCACTTGAATTTGGTGGCCTTGCACCCTGCTTGAAGTGGTAAGAAACTGCACTTGAATTTGGTGGCCTTGCGCCCTGCTTGAAGTGGAATTTCAAGGAATAGCCATGAGTCAACTGCCAGCCCACCAGCCGTGAGTGACTGAGCCGCAAGCCCAAGAATCCATTCTGCCCACAATGTCCATACTAGCCCTCTGGAAACCAGTCCCTTCAGGCAACAACACCCATACTAGCGCTCCAGAAAGCCTCCCTCCCACTGGTCACCAATATTGGAATTGGTGGAGAGGTGGAATATTGCGTTGGGAGACCAGCCCTCCCTCCCATATACATACGTGCGTGCGTGTGTATATATATATATGCATGTGTGTGTGTGTGTATGTACATATATATGTGTATGTGGGCTTATATATATATATAGTTGTGTGTATATACATACATAAATATAAATATATACATATACACACATACACACATAAGTACACATAGAAACAAACGAACAATAATAGTGCAATAATAACAATAATAGTCTACGTAGTTCAGAGCTTATTTGGAGGTTGCAGTGTTTAATAGCCTGATGTTTAGTGTGTTATTGGGCAAAGTAGAGACTGGGTTTCAGTTGCAGTAGAGGTATTATGCAAACAGTTCCGACAGTAATTCTGTAAACAGAGACGGCAGGATTAGGGTGAAGAATGACAAGCTTGTTGTAATATCTCCTTGGTTTCAGCAAGATGAGAACTCATAACATGGAGATGTTCTAACCCTCGGCTGATGTACTCCACAGTTGGCTGAGATTAAGTTGCTGCACGCAATTGTGTTGGAGGGGTGATGTCTTGTCTCATATCCTGGCGACAGAGTGGCACGGTGGCACAGCGGTAGAGTTGCTGCCTCACAGTACCACAGACCCAGGTTCGATCCCGACTACGGGTGCTGTCTGTACGGAGTTTGTACGTGGCCCGCATGGGTTTTCTCCGCGATCACAGGTTTGTCGATAAACTTGCTTTGTGAAGTTGTAAATGTGTGTATGGGATAGTACTGGTGTGCTGGTCAGTGCAGACTCGGTGGGCCGAAGGGCCTGTTTCCGTGCTGCATCTCTAAAACAAATAATAATAAAACAAAAAATAACACTGCTCATACAAGTCTGAGTCTCAAGAAGGGTCTCAGCCCGAAACATCACCCATTCCTTCTCTCCAGATGAAATGTGTAGGAAGGAACTGCAGATGCTGGTTTAAACCGAGAATGGGCACCAAAACCTGGAGTAACTCAGTGGGTCAGGCAGCATCTCTGGAGAGAAGGAATGGGTGACGTTTTGGGTTGAGACCCTACTTCAGGCCTACTTCATTCCTTCTCTCCAGAGATGCTGCCTGTCCCACTGAGTTACTCCAGTATTTTAGACAATAGACGATAGGTGCAAGAGTAGGCCATTCGGCCCTTCGAGCCAGCACCGCCATTCAATGTGATCATGGCTGATCATCCCCAATCAGTGCCCCGTTCCTGCCTTCTCCCCATATCCCCTGACTCGGCTATTTTTAAGAGCCCTATCTAGCTCTCTCTTGAAAGCATCCAGAGAACCGGCCTCCACCGCCCTCTGAGGCAGAGAATTCCACACTCACAACTCTCTGTGAGAAAAAGTGTTTCCTCGTCTCCGTTCGAAATGGCTTACCCCTTATTCATCAACTGTGGCCCCTGGTTCTGGACTCCCACAACATCGGGAACATGTTTCCTGCCTCTAGTGTGTCCAAACCCTTAACAATCTTATTTATGTCTATCTTTGGTTGAAACCAGCATCTGTAGTTCCTGCCGACACATTTCGACTGCTGACATGGTTGCCCGGAATGGTGGGATGTGAAACAGATTGGAAAATGTTACCAGATCTCACTCTGGGGAGAGTGCCTTTCCAGTCAGGAATGCAGGAATAAATGGCATAATGCGGTGGAACGCCAGGGTTTTCCTTGCCTCATTTTGCCTCGGGGGGTCTGGTTCAAAAAATGAGTTGATACGTTTTCCAAGATGTATGGAAATCGTGGCTGAGGGCCACAAACAGCATGGGAGAAGGTCATCGCCTTTTCAGTGATACTGGCCTGCTTTAGTTTCGAGATACAGCGCAGAAACAGGCCCTTCGGCCCAATGGGTCTGTGCCGACCAGCATATTAACACTATCCTACACACACTAGGGACAATTTTTTGCATTTACCAAGCCAATTTACCTACATGCCTGTACGTCTTTGGAGTGTGGGAGGAAACTGGAGATCTCGGAGAAAACCCACACAGGCAGCGGTAGAGTTGCTGCCTTATGCCCCTGTCCCACTTAGGAAACCTGAACTGAAACCTCTGGAGACTTTGCACCCCACCCAAGGTTTCCGTGCGGTTCCCGGAGGTTGCAGGTAGTGGAAGCAGGTAGGAAGACTGACAAAAAACCTCCGGGAACCGCACGGAAACCTTGGGTGGGGCGCAAAGTCTCCAGAGGTTTCCGTTCAGGTTTCCTAAGTGGGACAGGGGCATTACAGCGATAGTGACCCGTGTTCCATCCTCACTCCGGGTTTCCTCCGAGATCTTCGGGTTTCCTCCCACACTCCAAAGACGTGCAGGTTCGTAGGTTAATTGGCTTGGTAAAATAATTGTAAATTGTTCCCAGTGTGTGTGTGTGTGTAGGATAGTGTTAGTGTGCGGGGATCGCTGATCGGTGCGGACTCGGTGGGCCGAAGGGCCTGTTTCCGTGCCGAATCACTAAACTATTTTTAAAAAAAACTCTTGAACCTCAGTCATCAATTGAGCATTTAATCAAGGGGGACACTAATGAGACAGAACATTTGTGTGTGAATGAGAAACTTCAACTCTTGGATTCGGAATAAAAGACATAATTGACCAGTCAGCTGGCCGTCCTCTCTGAGAGAACTATGGTTAATGGTGTTTGCCGTGCTAACTATTGAGCGGAGGGCAGAACACAGGATCCAAGAAGCAATGGCAGGATTAATATACAACTGTCAATGACGCCCAAGTCTTCCCTTTTGATCAGTGGCCACTTGTGTGGAATCATAAATCTCACACAACCGCTGTCTCCCAAGACGGCATCGATCCTGCAACTCAATAATTCATCATAGTGTGGAACAGACTTTGATCTTCACAGAACGTCAGCATGTTGGGGAAAGCGAGGACATGGCTAAAAGATGATAAACCTGGCAAGTAATGGCATTAATGGGGAGAAGGCAGGAACGGGGTACTGATTGGGGATGATCAGCCATGATCACATTGAATGGCGGTGCTGGCTCGAAGGGCCGAATAGCCTACTCCTGCACCTATTATCCATTGTCTATTATATAGGGCTGCAATCTGTGATTTATGGAAAGTATGCATAGTATGTCACTTACTCAATAATGTTTTGACAATTAGTACAGGTGTCAGGAGTTATGGGCAGAAGGCAGGAGAATGGGGTTGAGAGAGAATGATAGATCAGCCGTGAGCCTATACAAAAGCCTCTTCAATGCCGCTAACATATCTGCCTCCACCACCACTCCTGGCAGCGCACCCTGTTCAAGGCACACACCACACAGCGTGGAAAAACTTCCTCCACACATAGCCCCTTTGGGTTTACTCTCACCTTAAAGCTATGTCCTCTAGTCTTTGACATTTCCACCCTGGAACCAGGTACTGACTACCCTGTAAGTCTATAAGTGATCGGAGCAGAATTAGGCCATTCGGCCCATCATGTCTACTCCGCCATTCTATCACGGCTGAACTATCCTTCCCCCTCCACCGCATTCTCCTGCCTTCTCCCCATTGTCCCTGACACCCTTGCTATCTAAGAAAGACGCAAAAAGCTGGAGTAACTCAGCAGGACCAGCAGCATCTCTGGAGAGAAGGAATGGGTGCCGTCTTAAGTTGACTCAAAACGTCACCCATTCCTTCTCTCCAGAGATGCTGCCTGTCCCGCTGAGTTACTCCAGCTTTTTGTGTCTATCTTCGGTTTAAACCAGCATCTGTACTTCCTTCCCACACCCTTACTATCTATGTTTCTCATAATTTTCTAGTATTTCACATACTATTTTCCTAGGTGAAATATTACAAGGAAGATTAAGGCGCATTTAAATTGGAAGACAACCTTGAAAATTGATGCTTGGTTTCAATCCCCCTTTGAGAGAGACGGCAAATATCAGCAGCATGGCTGTGAGAATCAAGTTGCTGTTGTAAATGGACTTAGTGTAATTGAAGTGGTCTCCGCTGTTTGCAGTTGTGGTACAACTTGCTTCTGAGTCAGAAGGTTGTAGATTTCCTGGGAGTTCCGTGCAAATGTCAGATATGAGGGAGCAGCGTGCTGTTAGGGTCCCCATAGTCCTTGGTTGAACTTAAGGCTCTGTTGATCACAAGACACCAGCTTCGTGAGGATGCCGGCATCAAAATGCTGGAGGAACTCAGCGGGACAGGCAGCATCTCTCGATAGGTGGATCCTTCTATCCAGAGATGCTTCCTGACCCGCTGAGTTACTCCAGCATTTTGTGTCTATCTTCAGTGTAAAGCAGCATCTGCAGTTCCTCCTTACACATTATATCCCAGAGAGACTGTTGATCTTCTGGATAACAGCTGGGAAATATTCCCAGTTAATGTAGCAAGTGGTAGCTTGCCCCAAGTGAAAATGGGATTGAGAGTTTAGTTTAGTTTAGAGATACAGCATGGAAACAGGCCCTTCGGCCCACCGAACATTGATCAACCCATTCACACTAGTTCTATGTTATCACACTTTCTCACCCACTCCCGATACTTTTCTTTTTTCACACAGAGAGTGGTGAATCTCTGGAACTCTCTGCCGCAGAGGGTAGTCGAGGCCAGTTCATTGGCTATATTTAAGAGGCAGTTAGATGTGGCCCTTGTGGCTAAGGGGATCAGAGGGTATGGAGAGAAGGGAGGTACGGGATACTGAGTTGGATGATCAGCCATGATCATATTGAATGGCGGTGCAGGCTCGAAGGGCCGAATGGCCTACTCCTGCACCTAATTTCTATGTTTCTATGTTTACGGAGGCCTATTAACCTACAAAAATCCGCACGTCTTTGGGACTAGGGAGGAAACCGGAGCACCCGGAGGAAACACACACGGTCGCAGGGAGAGCGTGCAAACTCCACACAGACAGCACCAGAGGTCAGGACCGAACTCGGGTCTCTGGTGTTGCGAGGCAGCAACTCTACCACTGCGCTACCTTGCCACAATAATAATGAAAGCACAGTTGACCATTGGTTTGTGTTCGCAGGTGCAACTTCCCCTTCCTTGGGGCAGTTAAGGATGGACAGTAAAGGGCCTGTCCCACTTGGGTGACATTTGCAAGTCACCCAGGTTGTGCGCGAGGATTTTGAGAATCCCAAAATCCTGGGGCGCCGCCCGCCGTCGCTCGTCACTGCCTACGCCACCACGCCTCACCACACGTAAATGATGTCACGTAAATGACGCGCAAATAATGCCCAAGTAAGGCGCGCCCTTAAATGTTGCCCTTGCCATAGAAATCAGCATTCAATGCATGAGGGACTGAAACAAAGGGAATTAAGGAAAACCGAGTTAATTTTAAACGGAGCCAATTATAATCCAATTAAGTCACTAACGCACCAATACATCCAACAAGTCAACGGTTCTTTAGATTTTGTGTAGGAAGGAACTGCAGATGCTGGTTTATACTGAAGGTAGACATGAAGTGCTGGAGTAACTTGGTGGGACCGGCAGCATCACTGGAGAGGAGTTTTTTTTGTATGACTGTATAAGGGAAAAATAATTTTGTTGGCTCTTCATTGAAGACAATGACAATAATTTAAATCAAATCGAAATCAAATCAAATCGAGTGGGTGACATTTCGTGTCGAGACCCTTCTTCAGACTGAATTTTGTGTCTATCTTCGGTTTAAACCAACACCTGCTTTTCCGTCCTACACATACCTTTTATTTGAAAAGAATTGGTGGCGTTTCGGGTTGGAACCCTTCTTCAGAATGAAAAAGGGAATAAGGTCACCTATTCCTTTTCCTCCAGAGATGGGGCCTGATCCACTGTGTTACTCCAGCATTTTGTGTCTATGTTCCTTAGATATTGTCACTCTATCTCAGTCCCCCCTTCCACCACCCTCTTCACCCTTACTCCCCCCCGAAGACTGTTCCCTAATTAGATGCATCCCTTTAACAGCATACCAGCATCTGATGCTCTGCATGAGGATGAATCACAATTTAATTATAAAATCATCTTAGTGTCAGATGAGTATTTGATGCAACCTGTCATATTGGATTTGTCCCGATTTGGAAACAAAAATGAAAAATAGCCACAAGGCAATCATTCTGAAAGCTCAGATCAGCATAAAGACTTTGCGGAGAGCACCAGGAACAAATTGAGGTCTTGAGATATTCCAGTGTTGTCCTTCCTTTGTCTTAGTCAAAGGCCGATGAGGTTTTCTAATGCAATTACATGCATGGATCTTCTAGTTCATTCACTCCTCATCTTGTCTCGGGATGAAGGAAATTTCTCTTCTGCTATTAGATCCCAGATGTTGGGAGGAGCTGGGAAAGGTTTTGTTTCATTCAGTTCAATTTAGTTCATTTAATTTCGTTATGTTTACTCCATTACTACATGTCTGTGGAATTCCCTGCCTCAGAGGGGCCGAATGGCCTACTCCTGCACCTAGTGTCGATTGTCTATATTCTATTGTCTAATTCAGTGATTCCCAACCTGGGGTCATGGCAAATTTTAGGGGGGGCCACAGAATAATTTGGGGATTTAGGGAGCCACAGGTTCAATGAAGGGGGCCACTTTTTCCACTAATAATCCCAAGGGGGGCTACAGAAAAATTAAAGAGCCCAAGGGGGTCATGAACTAAAAAAGGTTGGGAGGCACTGGTCTAATTAACAGAACATACAACGGGCGGTGGAGGCAGGTTCTCTGGATACCTTCAAGAGAGAGCTAGATAGGGCTCTTAAAGATAGCGGAGTCAGGAGATATGGGGAGAAGGCAGGAACGGGGTACTGATTGGGGATGATCGGCCATGATCACATTGAATGGTGGTGCTGGCTCGAAGGGCCAAATGGCCTACTCCTGCATCTATTGTCTATTGTCTAAACTAAATGAAACTATACTACACTACACTAAACTAAACTAGTTTGCGTTGTAATGTCACCTTGATGTTTTTCACCAACAAGCTCATTTATGCTGGAAACGTTGTGTAACAAACAAGCTGGAGCATTTTCTTCCACTGAACATTATTTTTCTCAATGCTAGAGGCACAATGCAAAGTCAAAAATTAATATGCTGGGCGAGAAGTTTTGTAATTTCTCAGTTCAAATTAAGTTCTGACCTCCGGCACATTCATTTCCTTTTTATTTCTTTTGTTGAACTATGGATTTTCAGGCCTTTTGTTCAAAGGTTTGGTAAATCATCCCAATGTTTTTTTAAACTGATGAATGCAGATCGCGTTTGCTCACCCGGATGCGGGTTGGCGGGCGGAAGGCCAAAGAATTAGCATCTCAGGGGTAGGACAATCAGAAAGGTGAGAACAGGGAATATTAGCACCAGCAAAGAGAGGAAAAACAACAGATTGGTGTGCTGACAAGGCACGATTAGTAATGATAGAACTGGAGATTAATATTGGCAGTGTAAGTAGATTAATGTCATAAGTAATAGGAGCAGAATTAGGCCATTCGGCCCATCATGTCTACTCCACCATTCTATCGTACTAGCAAAGCAAGAATTTCATTGTCCTATCAGGGACACATGACAATATACTCACTTGAACTTGAACTATCATAGCTGATCTAACTCTCCTTCCCAACCCCATTCTCCTGCCTTCCCCCCCATAACTCTTGACACTTGTACTAATCAAGAACCTATCTATCTCTGCCTTAAAATATTTGTTGACTTGGCCTCCACAGAATTCCACAGATTCACCACCCTCTAACTAAAGAAATTCCTCCTCTCCTCCTTCCTAGAGGAACGTCCTTTAAATTTGAGGCCATGACTTCTGGTCCTAGACTCTCTCCACATCCACTCTATCCAAGCCGTTCACTATTTGGTGAGTTTCAATGAGGTCGCCCCTCATCCTTCTAAACTCCAGCGAGCACAGGCCCAGTGCCATCAAATGCAAGTTCAAGATTGTAGAGCAGGGTTTCTAGTGCTGACAAGGCAGGCAAATTAATAACGATAGAACTGGGAATTAATATTGGCAGGGAAAGCAGATTAATAATGAACATGAAGGGAACACTATACCAATTGGCCAGAAAATTAGCAATAAGAGTGAAATGAAAAGACCAGAGAGAGGACAAGGGTTAGAGAGAATATAGAACATAGAACAACACAGCCTTAAACAACCTTATAGTTTAGTTTTACAGTTTAGTTTAGAGATACAGCCTGGAAACGGGTCTTTTGGGCCAGCATGCCTACACCGAACAGCGACCCCCACACATTAACACTACCCTACACACACTAGGGACAATTTACACTACACCAAGCCAATTTACCAACAAAACCTGTACGTCTTTGGAGTGTGGGAGGAAACTGAAGATCTCGGAGAAAAGGTCATGGGAAGAACATACAAACTTGGTACAGCCAACACACATAATCAGGATCTAACCCACATCTCTGGCACTATAAGACAACAACTCTACTGCTGTGCCACCCTAGAGTCTTCCTCATCATCACAGCAGTGCAGTGCATTCCCAGTCTTGACGAATCAGTCATTTGATTGAAGCAGATATTTTATTTTCTTTATGTTTTTTCTCCTTAATTAACTGCAAGGAGAGCAATTCAAGTGGGCGTATTGACTGGATTACAACGAGCAATAGAATGCCTTTTATTGTCATTCAGGCAACTTGGTTTGAACAAAGTTGCATTTTCTACAGTCTTAATATTACAAGAAAAAAAAAATCAAGACCCACACTTAACACAGTTTACACAAACATCCATCACAGTGGACCTCCAACACCTCCTCACTGTGATGGAAGGCAAAGTCTTATCTCTTCCCCGCGTTCTTCTCCCGTGGTCCAGCAGTCTTCTAACTGCAGCGTTGAGGTCAACTGGGGCTAAAGCCCCTTCTCCAGACTGGTTGGGGATAAGAGAAATGAGAGATATAGATGGTGATGTGGAGATATAAAGAACAATGAATGTCAGGGGTCATGGGGAGAATGAGATTAGGCGGGAGAGATAGATCAGCCACGATTGAATGGCGGAGTAGACTTGATGGGCTGAATGTCCTAATTCTTCCTCTATCACTTATGAAGGAGGGAGTCGGTCACAAATTGTGGGAGTAACTCAGCGGGTCAGGCAGCATCTCTGGAGAAAATGAATAGGTGACATTTCAGGTCGGAACCCTTATTCCGAGTCAGTGGAGAGGGAAACAAGAGGTATTGCAGTCCGAAGAAAGGTCTCGACCCGAAACATCACCCGTTCCTTCTCTCCAGAGATGCTGCCTGTCCCGCTGAGTTACTCCAGCATTTTGTGTCTATCTTCTGCTCCTGGCCTTTAACCTTACCTGTGGCCACAGATTTCGAGCTCCACTCTCTGTTATTTGAAAGAAGCACAAATTAAGAAACAAATCTTTAATAGACTGTCAACAGGCAAAAAAATGGCACAGTCTACAACATCTCTCCTTATGTATGATATAACTTGTGGCATGAGATGGCATCGTGCCAGTTTGCTTTGACCACCAATGCTTTCCCCATACATCATGCTGTCATTCAGTGCAAGCCTCTAAATAAAAATCGATTCTAATTCAGTTTTGCCCATTCTTTTCCTAAAGCCTTTACCTGAAGGCCACGTCTTTGCCCCTGACGTGAAGTGGCATTATCTGGGTCAGAGGTTGGTTTCAAATCAAGACTTGTATTAGGCTTGTACTCGCTACAATTTAGAAGATTGAGGGGGGATCTTATAGAAACTTACAAAATTCTTAAGGGGTTGGACAGGCTAGATGCAGGAAGATTGTTCCCGCGGTTGGGGAAGTCCAGAACAAGGGGTCACAGTTTAAGGATAAGGGGGAAGTCTTTTAGGACCGAGATGAGAAAAACATTTTTCACACAGAGAGTGGTGAATCTGTGGAATTCTCTGCCACAGAAGGTAGTTGAGGCCACACAGTTCATTGGCTATATTTAAGAGGGATTAGATGTGGCCCTTGTGGCTAAAGGGATCAGGGGGTATGGAGAGAAGGCAGGGATGGGATACTGAGTTGGATGATCAGCCATGATCATATTGAATGGCGGTGCAGGCTCGAAGGGCCGAATGGCCTACTCCTGCACCTGTTTCTATGTTTCTATCATGGGGTACAGACATTCCCACCATCGAAGGGATCTACAGGAAACGCTGCCTCAAAACGTTAGCCTGTATTACCAGCGACCCTTAGAACCTAGAACCAGTGTGAAGTTCCACCAAGATGCAGCACAGAATGCCACAGGAGATCCTTCTTCCCTGTGGCTATCAAACTGCACAACCCTACCCCCTTCTGTCATGGGGTAGACTGAGACTGACTCCCCTCCCCAATCTTTGCACATCTCCAATCCTTTCCACTCGTCTCTTTAATTTCATGTATTTTGTGTTTTTTCTGACTGGCTGGCAAGGACTCGGTGGGCCGAAGGGCCTGTAGCTCTCAACTAAACTAAATTAAACACATGAAGGGAGAGCAGAGGAGGTGCTAAAGAAGGGATTGTGAGGTGGTGAGGTGGTGAGGTGGTGACACCAGCAGGAACTGGATGGGCCGAATAACCAGCCAATCCCGGCACTCCCTGATTGATTTAGGTACCAAGATGTACGAATTCTGGATGCACTTTTCAGACACAATTTCAGGGTTGGTGAGGCTGTATCTTACTTCCCGTTCCATTTTTTCTTAAGGTTTAATTTCCTTTCCTTCATAGCCCATTGATTTAAATCCTATTGCCTGCCTGCTTTCCATTAATAATGGTTTTATATTAAAGAAAATAGCTAGCGTTAAGCGTGGTTCTATAAGTTTATTCATCAATATTTTGTATTGATTAATATGCCGTGCCTTAAACACAATAGATCCAATTATATAATTCCAGGTTACCATGGCGATTGCTATTGTCCATTGCAGTAAACTAGACTCGCTTTCGGCAAAGAAATCATTCATCAGCTGGAAAGAGCATTAAAGTAATGATAGGTGGATCCATTTCCTCAGCAATCTTCCATTACACAAGGCTTGAGGCTTTGTATGGGTTAGAACTGGCCTTATACATGCAGGGGTGACTGAGGGTTTTGCTATAGATCTTGTCCAAGGGCATTCCTTGACAGATAAAACAGTGGTGGTGACATTCACAGAGGTGGAGCCACACAGTTTAGTTTTGTTTTGAGATGCAACTCGGCCCACTGAGTCCGCACCAACCAACGATACCCACACATCAACACCACCCTACACAGTCTAGTCAAGTCAAGTCAAGTCTATTTCTATACCACATTTAAAACACAACTCTCGTTGGCCAAAGTGCCTTACATTGGTGGAGGTACTAACATTATACAACAGTGGTTCATAGATTAAGTACATACATAAATACATACAATATAGCCCTCCCTCAGAGGACGTCAAGAAAGGCTTGAGAGTAAAGATGAATTTTAAGTCTCGACTTAAAGGAGTCGATGGAGGGGGCAGTTCTGATGGGAAGGGGGATGCTGTTCCACAGTCTAGAAGCTGCAACCACAAAGGTGCGGTCGCCCCTGAGCTTATGCCTAGATGTTCAGTAACCCAAAGTCGGATGATCTGAGGGACCTGGAGGCAGTGTGGTGGGTCAGAAGACTTTTGATGTAGTTGGGGGACAATTTTTACATTTTATCAAGCCAATTAACCTACATACCTGTACGTCTTTGGAGGGTGAGAGGAAACTGGAGCAGCCGGAGAAAACACACGCAGGTCACGGGGAGAACATACAACTCCATACAGACTGCACCCGTAGTTGGGATCTAACCTGGGTCTCAAGCACTTTAAGCGCTGTAAGGCGCCAACTCTACTGCTGCACCACCGTGCCAGCACAGAAACAGGCCCAACTCGTCCAGACTGACTAAGATGCCCCAACTAAGCTAGCCCCATTTGCCTGCCTTTTGCATTCCTCTAAACCATTCATATCCATGTACCTGTCCAAATGTATTTTAAATGTTTTTGTACTTCCTTTGATAGCTTGTTCCATATACCCACCATTGTCTAAGTGAAAAGCACAACATATAATCCTCCGACATTTTCGCCACCTGCAGCGGGATCCTACCACTGGCCACATCTTCTCATCTCCTTCCCTGTCTGCTTTCCGCAGAGACTGTTCTCTCCGTAACCCTGATCAATTCGTCCTTTTCCACCCAAACCACCCCCTCCCCGGGTACTTTCCCCTGCAACCGCTGGAAATGCAACACTTGTCGCTTTACCTCCCCCCTCGACTCCATCCAAGAACCCAAGCAGTCTTTCCAGGTGAGGCAAAGGTTCACCTGCACCTCCTCCAACCTCATCTACTGCACCCACTGCTCCAGGTGTCAACTTCTCTACATCGGCGAGACCAAGCTCAGACTCGGTGATCGCTTCGCCCGACACCTCCGCTCAGTCCGTATTAACCAACCTGATCGCCCGGTTGCTCAGCACTGCAACTCCCCCTCCCATTCCCAATCTGACCTTTCTGTCCTGGACCTCCTCCATTGTCAGAGTGAGGCCCAGCGCAAATTGGAGGAGCAGCTCCTCATATTTTGCTAAGTTAGTTTACACCCCAGCGGTATGAACGTTGACTTCTCTAACTTCAGTTCCCTTTCTCCCTCCTTCCCCTCCCCCTTCCCAGCTCTCCCACAAAACCTGCTGTCTCTGCCTACTTCCATTCTTTTTCCCAGTTCCCCCCACCCCGATATCAGTCTGAGGAAGGGTCTCGACCGGAAATGTTGCCTATTTCCTTCTCTCCATAGATGCTGCCTCACCCGCTGAGTTTCTCCAGCATTTCTCCAGCATTGTTTGTTTACCTTCGATTTTTTCCGGCATCTGCAGTTCTTTCTCTATATATATATATATGCAGTACTTCGAGATATATATATATATATTTGTTGCATTTCCAGATAGTTGTTATGTATATAATTACTCTATATACTATATATTATAGTAATATACTATATATTACTATATATATATATATATATATATATAGTAGACACAAAATGCTGGAGAAACTCAGCGGGTGAGGCTGCATCTATGGAGAGAATGAATTGGCAACGTTTTGGCTCGAGATGGTTTGATACGAAACATCGCCAATTCCTTTTCTCTATAGATGCAGCCTCACCCGCTGAGTTACTCCAGCATTTAGTGTCTACCTTCGATTTACCAGCATCTGCAGTTCTTTCTTAAACTTATATTGATAAATATATATATTGAGAGATATATATATATGTATTGTGTATGTGTACGTGTTAATATATACACACACGCACACGCACACGCACACGCACACGCACACACACACACACACACACACACACACACACACACACACACACACACACACACACACATACACACACATACACACACACATAAAAAACAAACAATATGAGTGCAATAATACCAATAACCATCTAGTTAGTTCAGAGCATATTGAGATTGTCGTGTTTAATAGCCTGATGGCTGTGGGGAAGCAGCTGTTCCTGAACCTGGACATTACAGATTTCAGACCTCTGTACCTTCTTCCCGTGAGAGGGCGGCCAGGATGGTGTGGGTCTCTGATGATGCTGCCTGTCTTTCTGAGGCAGCGACTGCTGTAAATCCCTTTGATGGTACTCGAAAGAATAAATCCTGGCCTTAATTTCATTTGGAATGCAAACAGTGTGATAACAGAGAGTATTATTGTGGAAATATGCGTCTATTGTCTTGGGGTGCTAAGACTTTCCCTTATGCATATGAAATAAAGTTAGACTAATCAAAATGCTAATCCAGACAAGATGTTGCTGCAGGTTTTCTGAACCTTCCCAGTTCCCGCTGGAGTCCAGCTCCTTTGATCTGTTAATGCACAAACATGCCGGTCTACGGGGAGAAGGCAATCGCATAATAACCTCAAAAACAAAAGAAATTTGAATGAGGTGAGACCATCAAGCCTGAACGGAGAAACTACTACCCACTGCTTTAACGAGGCAGGACTTTTTTTTCAGTCAAAGAGGTTTGCTCTGCCAAGGACAAGAAGGCTCTGCAGAGAGTAGTGCGTTCGGCCGAACGCACTATGGGAACTTCACTCACCCCCCTGCAGGAACTATACAACAGGAGGTGCAACTCCAGAGCAAACAAAATCATGGGAGACCCCTTCCACCCCTGCAACGGACTGTTCCAGCTGCTACGGTCAGGCAAACGCCTCCGTTGCCATGCGGTGAGAACGGAGAGGTTGAGAAGGAGTTTCTTCCCAGAGGCAATTCGGACTGTAAACGCCTATCTCACCAGGGACTAACTCTACAGAACGTTTTTCCTTCCATTATTTTTCCTTCCATAATTTATTATGTAAAAGAATATGTGTGTTATGATTGTGTTTATAAATTGTTTGGTTGTTTTGTTGTTTGTCTTTTGCACAAAAGTCCGCGAGCATTGCCACTTTCATTTCACTGCACATCTCATATGTGTATGTGACAAATAAACTTGACTTGACTTGCAGGAGTTGCTGTAGTGCAATTAGTGCAAGGAGGAACTGCAGATGCTGGTTTAAACCAAAGATGGACACAAAATGCTGGAGTAACTCAGCGGGACAGGCAGCATCTCTGCATAGAAGGAAAGGGTGATGTTTCGGGTGGAGGTCCTTCTTCAGACTTCCTTCATTCCCTCTCTCCAGAGATGCTGCCTGTCCCGCTGAGTTACTCCAGTATGTTGTGTCTATCTTTGGTTTAAACCACCGTCTGCAGTTCCTTTCTACACAGACCCAGTGTGGACAGGTGATCGATGATCGTGGTGGGCCGAATGGCTCTAAACTTAGAAACATAGAAAATAGGTGCAGGAGTAGGCCATTCGGCCCTTCGAGCCTGCACCGCCATTCAATATGATCATGGCTGATCATTCAACTCAGTATCCCGTACCTGCCTTCTCTCCATACCCCCTGATCCCTTTAACCACAGGGGCCACATCTAACTCCCTCTTAAATATAGCCAATGAACTGGCCTCAACTACCTTCTGTGGCAGAGAATTCCAGAGATTCACCACTCTCTGTGTGTGAAAAAAAAATGTTTTCCTCATCTCGGTCCTAAAAGATTTCCCCCTTATCCTTAAACTGTGACCCCATGTTCTGGACTTCCCCAACATCGGGAACAATCTTCCTGCATCTAGCCTGTCCAACCCCTTAAGAATTTTGTAAGTTTCTATAAGATCCCCCCTCAATCTTCTAAATTCTAAACTCCATTGTCCTCCTCAGGCACGGAGTTAGAACATCATTGGCACTGACAGAGAGGATGATTGGCCTCAGTTCGTCAAAAATGTAGCGGGGAACGTCATCCGGGAGACAGAAAGGCAATGGAAAATAGGAAGCAATCGTAGAAAGGGCAGAGGCAAAAATCTGAGGTCGAGAGAGAGAGAGATTGAGGCTGGAGGAATCCCACAACCGGATAAACACAGGGAGGCTTCTTAAGGGCAACGATCAAAAGATAAGTGAGTGTCAGAAGTTAGCAGATATTGAGGGTGAGCTGAATAGCAGAGATTAAATAAGGGGATAGATTGATCTGGACAGTGCTTGACAGATAGGTCAGAGTGAAAGGCTGCTGTCAGATCACAAAGAGGTGAGGGAATAAATACAGCACCAATCCCTTCAGGATGTGGTAATGTGGTTCCCTTTACAAAGTAAAATGCATTTACATGGTAAATTTAAAAGTCACTGTGCCCATAGAAAATAAAATAGCAGCTTGATCCACTAAATAATAGATATTGCGAATAGTTGGGCTAAGAAGAGGTGTTTTGGCCAAAAAGGGTCGCTGAGAGGCCTTAGGCCAAGGAGAAGCACTGAGTTGCCCTGGTCTGGAGAAAGGAATGTATTCATGTGTGTATATTTATTCATGTGTGTATATATTTATATCATGGTATATGGACACACTGATCTGTTTTGTAGTAAATGCCTACTATGTTCTGTGTGCTGAAGCAAAGCAAGAATTTCATTGTCCTATACAGGGACACATGACAATAAACTCGCTTGAACTTGAGGAACTATAAATGCACTGAGATGCTCCAGGCTAACAGAGGCACCAGGTTAGACAATAGACAATAGGTGCAGGAGTAGGCCATTCGGCCCTTCGAGCCAGCACCACCATTCAATGTGATCATGGCTGATCATCCCCAATCAGTACCCCGTTCCTGCCTTCTCCCCATGACCCCTGACTCCGCTATTTTTAAGAGCCCTATCTAGCTCTCTCTTGAAAGCACCCGGAGAACCTGCCTCCACCGCCCTCTGAGGCAGAGAATTCCACAGACTTACCACTCTGTGAAAAAAAGTGTTTCCTCGTCTCCGTTCTAAATGGCTTACTCCTTATTCTTAGACTGTGGCCTCTGGTTCTGAACATCGGGAACATGTTTCCTGCCTCTAGCATGTCCAAACCCTTAACAATCTTATATGTTTCAATGAGATCCCCCCCTCTCATCCTTCTAAACTCCAGAGTGTACAAGCCCAGCTGCTGCATTCTCTCTGCAAATGACAGTCAGTTGCTCGGAATCTTGGCGCTGAATATCCGCTATTTTTAAGAGCCCTATCTAGCTCTCTCTTGAAAGCATCCAGAGAACCGGTCTCCACCGCCCTCTGAGGCAGAGAATTCCACAGACTCACCACTCTCTGTGAGAAAAAGTGTCCCATGCAAACTCCGTACCGACAGGGGCCTTAGTCAGGATCGAACCCGGCTCTCTGGCGCTGTGATGCAGCAGCTCCAGAGGAAGTCTGAAGAAGGGTCTCGACCTGAAACGTCACCCATTCCTTCTCCGCAGAGATGCAGCTTGTCCCACGGAGTCACTCCAGCATTTGTGTCTATCTTCGGTTTAAACCTGCATCTGCAGTTCCTTACTAACTAAAAGCTATCTCCGGTAGGTTTGTGTCAATATTTGAAGCAATCTTGTCCCTTCTTTGATCGCTGGCTTTGAGATGTTCATAGAATCCGTGACAATTCTACACAGTAATAGAGTTCCATCCAGTTAAATAATCTGTCTGATTTACTTTGACACTACCCAAGTAACATTTTACACGAGTCCTATGATGAAGCAATAATAAGATATTCCCCAATGTAATCCCAGAAACCGTTCACCAACGCAGTTGTAATCATTTTCTTTTTAAATTTAATTCATATTGAACAAACGTGTCTCAAGAATAAAGCTTACAATAAAAAGAGATTTATTTGGCAATCGAATCTTCCAGAAGTAGCTATTTTGTATTTATGGGGAATCCAACTAGACAAAAAAGATAAAATAAAAATCGGGGTAGGGTCAGTTCATGTTCATTAGTGAACACCATGGGAGCACCAAGGCAAATTCCTTGTATGTGAATACTTGGTCAATAAACTTACTTACTTACTTAGGAGCTGAGTTCACAAGTTCATCAATCATAGGAGCACAAGTGGCCCCATAGCAGAAGTGTCCACATCGCGGAGCTGGGAACTGGAAGTATTTTGAGCTAACTTTGCCTCCACCATCATCTACTGCGACAAGTGATGGCTCCGACTGATTGTTGCCGGATGCTTGCGTCCTTTTCAGGATAGCCGATGACAGCGAGGTCAACATTGGTTACAAGATGGACACAAAACGAATGAGCAGAAGTGAGCCATTCGGCCCATCGCGTCCCTTCCACCATTCATAGTTGCTGATCTATCTTTCCCTCCTAACCCCTCAACTATAGCACCTCAGAAGCACGGACTTATTGAATGAGGGAATGTTACAGGACGGGAATTTAGACACAAAATGCTGGAGAAACTCAGCAGGACAGGCAGCATCTCTCGATAGAAGGAATGGCTGATGTTTTGGGTCAAGACACACACGCACACATGCACGTATGCATGCACGCAGTCGCTGCCTCAAAAAGGATGGCAGTATCATCAAAGACCCACACCATCCTGGCCACACACTCATCTCCCTGCTACCTTCAGGTAGAAGGTACAGGAGCCTGAAGACTGCAACAACCAGGTTCAGGAATAGCTACTTCCCCACAGCCATCAGGCTATTAAACCTGGCTCGGACAAAACTCTGATTATTAATAACCATTTTCTGTTATTTGCACTTTATCAGTTTATTTATTCATGTGTGTATATATTTATATCATGGTATATGGACACACTGATCTGTTTTGTAGTAAATGCCTACTATGTTCTGTGTGCTGAAGCAAAGCAAGAATGTCATTGTCCTATACAGGGACACATGACAATAAACTCACTTGAATTTGAACTTGGACTTGGACTACTCTCGAGCATGAAGGAGAGTTACAAAGACCTCCTACGACCTCGCGTCGACCATCTCACGGATTCGCCAGAACTCACGGATTAGGTCACCCAAGTGGGACAGCCCCTGTAGGATAGTTGAGTTGCCTGATAACACCTCTTGCCTGATGGGAGAGGGGAGAAGAGGCTGTTTCTGGAGTGAGACTGTCCATGATTTTGCTGGTGGCCTTGCCGAGGCAGCGTGAAGTGTAGATGGAGTCAATGCAAATGTGTACTCAGTTTCTTCTGGATTAGCTCTAATGCTTTCCCGTCTTTCCTCAGTTTGGTTAGACACGCTGGGCTAACTGTCTCCATTTAAATTGTAAGCTAGAATCTGGAATATTAATTATGGGTCATCCTATAGATAATTCATTGTTTTTAAGCACTAGCTTAAACTAACATTTTTGCCCTGGGATCTTACAAACACATTAGCAGGTTCAAATCAAAGTGCAGAATTAACATTATCTCAGTTGGAATCACCACATCATCAAACAGAATTATGGATGCAAGGAAAATCCTCTTGGCAATGTATAATTAATTATTTTGCAAGAGCATATTCAAGAGAGAGTTAGATTTAGCTCTTGGGGCTAAGGTAATCAAGGGATATGGGGATAAAGCAGGAACGGGTGACTGATTTTGGATGATCAGCCATGATCATATTGAATGGCGATACTAGCTCGAAGGGCCGAATGGCCTACTCCAGCACCACTTTTCTGTTTCTATGTCTATGCTTCTATGTATCATGAATGTTTTAAAGATATTAGTATAAGGACATATATTCGGAAAAAAGAACTTTGAAAAATGTTTCATTTTTCGAACTTTTATTGAATGTTAAATTAGTGTAAAAAGGTTTTTACCTCTTCATCATTTTTAATAATTAAATAGATCAAAGTTACTCCATTGACGGATGACATAAAATGTGAATATTGATGTACTGAGACTAAGGACTTTGCAGGTTACTTCAAATATTGAAATTCAAAGAGGAATATGATTTTCATTCAGTATATACCAGCAACTGCAGTTCCGTTCTCCACAAGTTTGTAGGTTAATTGGCTTCTGTAAATCGCCCCTGGTGTGTAGGTTGCAAAAGTGGGATAACATTGAAATAATGTATTGGTGATCACTGGTTGGCATGGACTCAATGGGCCGAAGGGCCAGTTTCCACGCTGTATCTCTAAACTAAAGTAAATCTGTCGGAAGGAACGACAGATACTGATTTATACCAAAGATAGACACAAAGTGCTGGAGTAACTCAGCAGTATCACCAGACTCACCAGACTGATTCCTGGGATGGCAGGACTTTCATATGAAGAAAGACTGAGAGACGTCCCCGAGCTCCGACGTACCCGCTACGTACATTCTACGTGCTTACCACGAGTTTGATTATTTTTTTAAACTCGGGAGAGCTCTTGAGTTAGCTCGTACAGTGGGACAGGGCTTAAGACTTATAGGTTTGTAGGTTAATTGGTTTTGGTAAAACTGTAAATTGTCCGTGGTGTGTAGAATGGTGTTAATGCGCGGGGATCGCTGGTCGGCACGGAAGGGCCTGTTTCCGTGCTGTATCTCTAAACTAAACTAAACTAAACTGGAATCAGGAACCTAGACTGATTCCTGGGATGGCAGGACTTTCATATGAAGAAAGACTGGATAGACTCGGCTTGTACTCGCTAGAAGATTGAGGGGGGATCTTATAGAAACTTGCAAAATTCTTAAGGGGTTGGACAGGCTAGATGCAGGAAGATTATTCCCGATGTTGGGGAAGTCCAGAACTAGGGGTCACAGTTTAAGAATAAGAGGGAAATCTTTTAGGACCGAGATGAGAAAATCATTTTTTACACAGAGAGTGGTGAATCTGTGGAATTCTCTGCCCCAGAAGGTAGTTGAGGCCACAGTTCATTGGCTATATTTAAGAGGGAGTTAGATGTGGCCCTTGTGGCTAAAGGGATCAGGGGGTATGGAGAGAAGGCAAGGATGGGATACTGAGTTGGATGATCAGCCATGATCATATTGAAGGGCCGAATGGCCTACTCCTGCACCTATTTTCTATGTTTCTATCTCTGGAGAAAAGGAATAGGTGAAGTTCCGGGTCGGGTTCTGAAGTCTGAAGAAGAGTTCTGACCCAAAACATCACTTATCCATGTTCTCCAGAGATGCTGCCTGACCCTCCGAGCTACTCCAACACTTTGTATCCATCCATGAATGAAGTCATTTGTGAAATAGACAATGCCGCTATAACTATTAACGGCAGGGTTAGGTTGAACAAATGTAACATGACCATAACTTAATAAGCAGAGCATGCTAAAGGAGCCTTATCAGTTCAACTCCCCTTCCCATTCCCGCACTGACATTTCTGTCCTGAGGCCTCCTCCACTGTCAGAGTGAGACCCAGCGCAAATTGGAGGAACTGCACCTCATATTTCGCTTGGGCAGCTTACACCCCAGCGGTATGAACATTGATTTCTTTAACTTCATGTAACCCTTGAATCCCCTTTCTCTCCGTCCCTTCCCCACCCTAGTCATTCTATTACTTTCAATGACATCCTGCTTAGTTTCACTGTTGGTTTCGCTCATTCTCGCCTTCCCCACAGCCAACAATGGACCATTGTGGGCTCCACCTTTCCTTGATCACCATTGATGGCTTTGATTTGTTCTTTACTTACCTTTCGTCAATTTGTTCTTTGTAACTTTCCTTACCTCTAGTTTCCCTCTGCCCTGAAGAAGGGTCTCAACGCGAAATGTCACCTATACCATTTCTCAAGAGATTTAGTTTAGTTTAGAGATACAGGCCCTGCGGTCTACCGAGTCCATGCCATCCAGTGATGCCCGCACACTAATGCACCAACACTATCTTCCACACGAGGAACAATCCACCATTATACCATGTCAATTAACCTACAAACCTGTACGTCTGTGGCAGATCCTAATGAAAACGCACGCAGGTCACGGGGAGAACGTGCAAACTCCGTACAGACAGCACCCGTGGTGAAGATCGAACCCGGCTCTCTGGCGCTGTCAGGCAGAAACTTCTCCGCTGTACCACTGTGTGTGGGATACTTCCTGACCTGCTGAGTTACTCCAGCATTTTGTGCCTATCTTTCCTTGCATCTTTAGCCTGGACTCCAGCAATATTTAACGAGTAACGAGGAGCTTCTTATGAGTAATTCATGAAGTCCAATTAAGGTAAAGCTTTAATGTAATTAGCCCACATTTACTAATGACTCTACCTCCACCTATGTTGCCTTGGGCTCTGAGTTGGAAATAAACCATTGGAAACTGTCTTTATGGCTGTTTGAAAACCCAGTAGGAGCAAACATTAAGTCGTACATTTTAATAAGCAAACTGCTGAGGACTTAGGATATGAAGACAAATTAAAATTAGCAGCATTGATATGGGAGTCCGTTACACACACACAGACCGAGATGAGAAAAACATTTTTTACACAGAGAGTGGTGAATCTCTGGAATTCTCTGCCACTGAAGGTAGTTGAGGCCAGTTCATTGGCTATATTTAAGAGGGAGTTAGATGTGGCCCTTGTGGCTAAAGGGATCAGGGGGTATGGAGAGAAGGCAGGTACAGGATACTGAGTTGGATGATCAGCCATGATCATATTGAATGGCGGTGCAGGCTCGAATGGCCTGCTCCTGCACCTATTTTTTCTATGTATCTATGTTTCTATCAGCCCTGATTGTACACTAGCTCCCAGCTGGGAGATTCTAGTAAAAAAACATTAATCAAATCTGCTGATCTCTGTCCCTTATGCCATTTGGTCCCCTCGCTGGTCTTTAATGTTTAGTTTAGTTGAGAGAAACAGGCCCTTCGACCCACCAAGTCCATGCCGACCAGCGATCCACGCACACTAACACTATGCTACACACACACATACTATAGATAGATAGATAGATAGCCTTTTAGGGAAAATGTACATATATACCAAGCCAATTAACTTGCAAACCTGCACGTTTTTGGTTTACTTTGGTTTAGAGATACAGCATGGAAACAGGCCTTAAGGCCTACTGCTGTGGCTTAGTGAATTTTGGAAGAAGAATGAGATGAGAAAAAACGTACCCACTGTTAGATGGCACGGTGGTGCAACGGTAGAGTTGCTGCCTTACAGCGCCAGAGACCCAGGTTCGACCCTGACTACGGGTGCTGTCTGTGCAGAGTTTACACATTCTCCCTCTGACTGTGTGGGTTTTCTCCGGATGCTCCTGCTTCCTCCCCCACTCCAAAGACGTATAGGTTGGTAGATTAATTGGCTTGGTAAAATATTTGAATTGCAATTGTCCTAGTGTGTGTAGGATAGTGCTGCTGAGCGGTGATCGCTGGTCGGCACGGACTCTCTGGTCCGAAGGCCATATTTCAGCATCGTATCTCAAAAGTAATAAAATAAACTGATCTACTTTACCTGGTGAATGGGCCGAGACATTGGTCACCTCTCTGTCTGAAGAAGGGTCTCGACCCAAAACGTCACCCATTCCTTCTCTCCAGTGATGCTGCCTGTCCCGCTGAGTTACTCCAGCATTCTGCGCCTAACGGGTCAGATCGGTACGCTAAAGCCCCTGCCCCACTTTCATGACCTAATACACGACCTCTGCCCAGTTTGCCCTTGACTCGTACTCGCAGCATGGTCTCCACGAGGTGGTAGGAGGTCTTCGTAACTCTTCCTCACGCTCGTGAGTGGTCTCCGCGTACTCGTGGCCTCAAGGAGGTCGCGGCGTTTTCCCCCGCCTGATAATAAAAAATGTCCACGAGTGGGGAAAAAAAAGGTCGGCATGGAAAAAAAATTGATACTTTTTACTCGTAGGTAGTTCATAGGTCGGTAACTGGCCCGAGAAAAAAAATGCAAACATGACATCATTTTATCATGTGATCATTTCCATTCGTAGCTTGTCGTAGTTGGTCTTAGGTGTGGAAGACTGAGGTCGAGGGGGGTCGTAGATATTGTCGTAGGAGGTCCTTTACTTCGTCGATTCAACACAACCTTGACATTTTTTTAACTTGTCTAGAGTCTTCTAAACTAATTAGTTGTCCAAGTGGGACAGCCCCTTAACTTCAAGAGCGCTAGGCCCAGCAGACTGTGAGTTTCTGCACACAAGTCTTTCATGTCCACACTTAGCCTGCAACCCCCCCTGTCTCAGCAGTGAGTGTTGGAGCTCTGTGTTTGAAAGCTGAGTACTTGAAGATGTGAAGTGTAAAGAAAAAGGATCGAGGCCAAGCCTTGAAGTGATGTGCAGGTATTGTAGAATCTGTGAAGTGATGCTCACAGGATTCATTAGATAACAACTCTGCTGAAGTTAATTCTACTCACAGACAACATCTGTGGCTCTGTGCACAGTTTGATTAACGCTCCTTCAGTTTCTGGCAACATTGGTGTCAGAAGCATTTATTTTTCTTATTTAGTTTACTTTGGGCTTTAGATTTTACTCTGCGATTGTGTTATCCGGATGTTAGCAATCCCATTCATCCGTGCAATTCCCAGCCCTCTACCTGTAGTCAGGATCGAACCTGGGGCTCTGGTGCTGCAAGGCAGCAACTCTACGCTGTGCCACAGTCATACTGTGAACTTAAAAGCAATCCCATTTTCCCCTACAACTCCCAACCCTTGCACATGTTCCCACATCACATTGAAGCCTAGTTTAGTTCAGAGATACAGTGCGGAAACAAGCCCTTCCTTCCACCGTGTCCGCGCCGACCAGCGATCTCCGCACCCTAACACGACCCCACACACACCAGGGAAAATGTTACAATGATCTCCTGTACACTAGTTCTATCCCACACACACACTAGGGACAATTTATATTATCCAATTAACCGACAAACCTGCACGGCTTTGGAGCGTGGGAGGAAACCGGATCACCCGGAGAAAAACCACGCGGTCACAGGGTGAACATGCAAACTCCACATGGACAGCATCCACTGTCAGGATCGAACTCGGGTCTCTGGCGCTGGAAGGCAGCACCTCCACTGCTGCACCACTGTCATAATGTCGCCTTCAGTGGTCACATTCTAAACGCGCACCAGTCGAATTTGACCTCCTGATCTCTCCCGCAGATGCTGCCTGACCTGCTGAGTATTTCCAGCACTTTCTCGTTTTAGCCCTGCACTTGGCGTCAACGTTACAAATGAACATGTTCCTTTTGATTAACTGCGGGAATCTGTGGGTCTAATTACACAGAAATGAGCAACACTCTGGTGAAAGATACACTCCAGTGAAGGTTTGACAGTATGATAGAGAGGATTAGAAATTCAATAGCTTAATGCTGTTTTTTCTCTCAGCAGAGAATTTTTATTTTCTCTGGGATGATAGATAATGATGAACATTTTCAAGTGGTTTGGGCCAATTTTAAAACTTATTCAGAATCTTGGGGTGGAATTTTATCTAGGTACCCCAATATGATTAACATAGGAGAATCTGGATCAGTATGGATGTCAAGGTTTATGGAGAGAATGGGGTTTGGCGGGAGAGATAGATCAGCCATGATTGAATGGCGGAGTAGACTTGATGGGCCGAATGGCCTAATTCTGCTTCTCTGGGCCTGTTTAAGATTCAATTTTAATTTTAATTGTCATTGTCAGTGTACAGTACAGAGACAACGAAATGCATTGTATTTCCGCACTGTATCTCTGTAACTAAAATTGATAACTTCTCAATAAAATCACCTCTTGTTCTTCTGAACCCTTAAGGGCCTGTCTCACTTGGGCGTAATTTTGCGCGTAATTTACGTAACATAATTTACGTGTCACGATGCAAGATGCGCGCGTCGTGCCGCGCACGTTATGTGCGCATGATACGCATTACACGTGCATGGTGCGTGGTGACGTAGGCAGAGACGCGTCGTCACGCACGCTTGCGCGCGGCGCCCCAGGCTTTAGGGATGTACAAAATCTTGGCGCACAAATCTTGCAAAATCTTGATGTGCAAATGACGCCCATGTGGGACACGCCCTTGAGGGTGTTGGGACAGGGGTAGCTCTTCCCATCTGTTACAGAATAACCTGAGGGGTTTTAGTGCCAAGATCTGTGAACATACAGCAATCCACGTAACTATTGACCCTGGCCCTGCCAAACTCTCCAGATTCAAAGCACACCATGTTTATATCTGTCTTCCACACAAAGGCAACTTGAAACGATTAACTCTAGTTTCACCGGCACACAAAGAACTGATAAACGATGAATACAAAGTGCTGGAGGTTTATAATACCTCCAGATTCAGGAACGGTTTCTTCCCAGCTGTTATCAGGCAGCTGAACCATTCTCTCTGAAGCATGTGGTCCTGACCTCCCACCTACTTCATGGGAGACCTTGCTGAAAGTTAAATGAGTGCAGGAAATAATTTCTTCTGCAGCCTTCATCCGCCTTCCCAGCCGTTGTGACGCTCCACTAAGGTCAGCCGTCGTCCTCCGCCTGTTCCACCGTTGGGGTCTTGGTTGGATTGCTCTTTGTCAGAGACCTCCCCCTCGACCTTACTGCCATGGGTGGCCCTACCAGGAGCATAGCTCCAGACGGCATCGCTCTCAGGATCTCAGGTCCACACAGGGTTCTCCACCACGACAAGGTGACAATCCACGGATTGCCATTCAGTATCAGCGGAGAGAGAAAAACACAGTGAACTATTTCAAGTCAAAGACTATCAAACTGCAACCTTGACTCAGTTTCCCTCTCCACAAATATTGCCTGACATACTGAATGTTTCCACTGAAACTCAAGATATTTGTATCAGCATCATTCATTAAAATACTTAAGGGAGGCCATTAAGTTTTCAAGTACTTCTTGAACAAAGGAACAAAAGAATTTTCTATTAAAGGAAATGTTCTTTTGTCAGCAGACTTCCTCTCAGATAAAAGCAATTTTAGACCAAGAAAGAAAAGATGAGGAAGATTCTCCCTGAATGGTTCAGGAGAAAATATAGAGAGCAGTTGGTGGCATGCTACGATCATTTAACAGGTACTCACACAATATAACATACAGTAGACACTGGGAAAAAGCTGCACTGTTTACTCAAAGATATGTCATAGGAGCAGGATTAGGCCATTTGGCCCTTCCAGTCCACTCCACCATTCAATCATGGCCGACCAGTCTTTCCCTCTCAACCCCATTCTCCTGCCTTCTCCCCATAATCGCAGACATTCTTATGCCCCTGTCCCACTTAGGAAACCCGGACCGAAACCCCTGGAGACTTTGCGCCCCACCCAAGGTTTCCGTGCGGTTCCCGGAGGTTTTTGTCAGTCTCCCTACCTGCTTCCACTACCTGCAACCTCCTGCAACCTCCAGGAACCGCACGGAAACCTTGGGTGGGGCGCAAAGTCTCCAGAGGTTTCCGTTCAGGTTTCCTAAGTGGAACAGGGGCATAACTAATCAAGAGTCTATAAATCTCCGCCTTAAAAATATCCATTGACTTGGCCTCCACCACTGCCTTCCACTGATTCACCACCCTCAGATAACAGAAATTCCTCTTCACCTCCTTGATAACAGTACATCCTTTCATTCTGAGGCTATGGCCTCCAGTCCTAGACTCTCCCACTAGTGGAAACATCCTCACATTCTATCCAAGCCTTTCACTATTCAGTAAGTATTAAACAGGCCTACCCTCATTCTTCTAAACTCCAGCGAGTACAGGCCCAGTGCTGTCAAACACTCACCCACTCATTCCTGGGACCATTCTCGTAAATCTCATCTGGATCCTCTCCAACACCAGCGCATCCTTCCTCAGATATACTGCTGACAATACTCCACATGCGGCCCGACCAGCGCCTTATATAAAGATCTTCCTGTTGCTAACTACATGCAATTTCCCAACATGTTTGCATAAGCACTTGTGCAGTTTTCAGGTTTGAGTGATAAGATTTTACCCACCAGTCATAAGCTCATAGACTTTGCGTGCCTGCTGTAATTATCCGTGCTAACAGATGTAAAACCAACTCCCTTTAGTTTACAGATACAGCGCAGAATTGGCCCCTCAGCTCACTGAGTCCGCACCGACCAGCGATCCCCGCACATTAACTATTCTACTATCCTACACACACACACACTAGGGTCAATTTACAATGTTACTGAAGCCAATTAACCTACAATTAACCTACAAACCTGTACGTCTTTGGAGTGTGGGAGGAAACCCACACAGGTCACGGGGAGAACGTGCAAACTCCGTACAGACAGCACCCGTAGAGTTACGAATTTGTGGAATTCCCTGCCACAGTGGGCAGTGGAGGCCAAGTCACTGGATGGATTTAAGAGAGTTAGATAGAGCTCTAGGGGCTAGTGGAATCAAGGGGTATGGGGAGAAGGCAGGCACGGGTTATTGATTGGGGATGATCAGCCATGATCACAATGAATGGCGGTGCTGGCTGGAAGGGCCGAATGGCCTCCTCCTGCACCTATTTTCTATGTTTCTCTATGTTCTATGTTTTTTTTCCACGCTATATCTCTAAAATGGAAGGTCAGGAAACTCCTAGCAACAAGGCTATGTTCTCACTAACATCTTCATTAACCTTTACAAGAGACTAAACAAGATCAACGTATGATCGTGCTTGACTTGATTCTACCAAAGGCTGGATTTGATGGTCTTGTTCCCTAAAAGGGAGTAGGTTTAATGAAGAGAGACACTAATTGCTAGTGTAACTCAGCGGGACAGACAGCATCTCTGGAGAGAAGGAATGTGTGCGACGTTTCTGGTCGAGTCCCTTCTTCTTCTGAATGGTCCTGACCCGATATGCCACCCATTCCCTCTCTCCAGAGCCTGCCTGTCCCGCTGAGTTACTCCAGCATTTTGTGTCTATCTTTGGTATAAACCAGCCTCTTGCAGTTCCTTCCTGTACAGGTTTAGTGAGGAGTTAATTTGCAACCCTCTCTATGTCAGGAGAGACATAAATGATGCAGGACAAATTCATTAGTGATGCTTTATTTGTGTGCATGTTGGCTGGTGGCTCTCTCTCTGGTTCCGAATTGCTTGAATCAGGTGGTTCTACTATCAGTGTGTGTTTGGGAAGTCGTAATCTATCAAACTCCGATGCTGAGCTTTACGGAAGCAGCAAGCATTGTCAGTGCGGTGGCAAAAGATAAAATGCCCGTGCTCTGTCCTTGAGAAAGATGCCTTTCCCATTCATCGATCAAGGCTGTGGTTCTGCTCACTCAGGGAAATTCAGTTGCTTCACCTAAAGGCAGTACTTTGAGGTGTAGGAAGGAACCGCAGATGCTGGCTTAAAGGGGTAGACTGGAGTAGCTGGAGTAACTCAGTGGGTCAGGCAGCATCTCTGGAGAAAAGGAATACGGTCCAGACCCTTCATTCAGACTGAGAGTCGGGGGAGAGGGAAACGAGAGATATAGATGGTAAGAGAGAGAGAGAGAGATATGGAACAAATGAATGAAAGATATGCAAAAGAAGTAAAGATGATAAAGGAAGCTGGCCATTGTTGGCTGTGGGTTTAGGTGAAAACTTGTTACAGACAATGAAACTCACCAGGACCACATTGAAACTAGAACAATGATCAGGGTGGGAGAGGGACAGAAAGAGAAGGGATGCAAGGGGTTCATTGAAGTTAGAGAAACCATTGTGAAGGAAGGAACTGCAGATGCTGGTTTACACTGGCGATAGACAAAAAATGCTGGAGTAACTCAGCGGGACATGCTGCATCTCTGGAGAGAAGGAATGGATGACGTTTCGGGTCGAGACCCTTCTTCAGATTCTCAAATCAATATTCATCAATGGTTCTTATTTTTGTCTCTGTCCCTCCCCCATCCTAGTTCTCTGACTAGTTCTACTGTCCTCCTGATTAAAGCATCTCTGGAGAGAAGGACGAGGTGAAGTTTCCAGTCGAGACCCTTCTTCAGACCCGAAACGTCACCAATTCCTTCTCTCGCGATATGCTGTCCCGCTGAGTTACTCCGGCTTTTTCTATCCATCTTCGGTTTAAACCAGCATCTGCAGTTCCTTCCTATACATTTCCTCAACAACATCTGCTTTGATGTCATTTTCACACCTTACCCTTCCATATCTCTCCCCTGACGACCAGTCTGAAGAATGGTGTCAACCAGCATCTGCAGTTTCATCCTACATATTTACAATGCAAGATGTTCAAGATTCAAGAGAGATTATTGTCATGTGTCCCTGATAGGACAATGAAATTCTTGCTTTGCTTCAGCACACAGAACATAGTAGGCATAAATACAGAACAGATCAGTGTGTCCATAGACCATAATATCAATATATACACACATGAATAAATAAACTGGTCAAGTACAAATAACAGAAAGTGGTTGTTAATGTTCAGAGTTTTGTCCGAGCCGGGTTTAATAGCCTGATGTCTGTGGGGAAGTAGCTATTCCTGAACCTGGACGTTGCAGTCTTCAGGCTCCTGTACCTTCTACCTGAAGGTAGCAGGGAGATGAGTGTGTGGCCAGGATGATGTGTGGGTCTTTTTGAGGCAGCGACTGCGATAAATCCCCTCGATGGAAGGAAGGTCAGAGCCGATGGACTGGGCAGTGTTTACAACGTTTTGTAGTCTTTTCCTCTCCAGGGCGCTCAAGTTGCCGAACCAAGCCACGATGAAACCGGTCAGCATGCTCTCTATGTGCACCTGTAGAAGTTAGAGAGAGTCCTCCTTGACAATCCAACTCTCCGTAATCTTCTCAGGAAACAGTGGCGCTGATGTTCCAGTTTATAATGTGGCCCTAATATTTTCGCCCTGCTGCACTGAAGCTAATTGTTCTTTACAAACCAACTCTGGCCATTTGATGGTAATCTTTCTCTCCACATTGTCAGCGTCTTGTGCCAATTAGTGTCACTCACTTATCTGGAGCTGTGCTTAAACGGAACTGAGGTAATCAAAAAGATCAGAATCTTCTCCATGAACTCTTTCTTCATTAGAATTCAATTAGAATCTTCTGAGGGCTGACTTTGCTTTGAAGTTGTTACAAGGAAGTCAACCCTTTTATCTTCTAACTTCAATGGGGCGCTGTTGCGGTAAACATTCTATGTAACACACACACAAAAAAAATAGGGAGAAAGTGCTCACATTTATTTAACACCTTTCGGGACTTCAGGACGTCAAGAAGTTTTTTGATATTTTGAAATGTACTTCGAGGTGTGGTGGCTTCGTGGTGAAGAAATGTGACTGCCAATTTGCACGCAGTAAGTTCCCACAGTCCGCATTGTGATAAGCTCATTGTGTGCAGGAGAGACTAGCTCTGCATAGAAACAAACATAGAAACATTCGGTCCATCGAGCCAGCACCGCCATTCAACATCGCCAATCATGGCTGATCATCCAGAATCTGGGAGAAAGCAGGCGAATGGGGTTGGGAGGGAAAGACTGATCAGCCATGATTGAATGGCGGAGTAGACTTGATGGGCCGAATGGCCTAATATGACCTTATGAACTTACGAATGACCTAATATGAACTTATATCCCGGTCAACAGGGTCAGTGAACGTAAGGAGCACATCCTCTACATCTCTCTCTCTCTCTCTCTCTCTCTCTCTCTCTCTTTCTCACTCTCTCACTCTCTCTCTCTCCATCTCTCACTTTCTCACAGTCTCTCTCTCTCTCTCTCTCCCTCTTCTCTCTTTCTCACTTTCTCTCCCTCTCTCTTGCACTCTCTCTCTCTCTCTCTCTCTCTCTCCCTCTCTCTTTCTCACTCTCTCTCTCTCTCTCTTTCTCACTCTCTCTCTCCCTCTCTCTCTCTCTCTCCCTCTCTCTCCCTCTCTTTCTCTTTCTCTCTCCTCTCTCCCTCTCTCTCTCCCTCTCTCTCTCTCTCTCTCTCTCTCCCTCTCTCTCTCTCACTCTCTCTCTCTCTCTCCCTCTCTCTCTCTTTCTCTCTCCTCTCCCTCCCTCTTTCTCTCCACATGGTACATGACCTTCCGAGAGCTTCCAGCACTCTCCGCTGTGCTCCTCCCGGACTCCGCACGCTGACAGCTCTTGTATTGAGCGAGACTCGGTGCTAAAAATAGCGCTTCTCACCTTCTGGAACTGTCATCGTGAACCTGCTGATGTGTTCTTTTGCTTTCGTGCCTGAGTCAAGTCTATCCCACCCTCTGTCACCCCTTCAACTGAGTCAACTGTATTTTGTTTCATGGCCTAGTGTCTGAAACAGAACAATGAAACAGGAAAAGCTTACCATTCTATAAGCAAAAAATAAGTTCTGCATATATATATATATATACTGTATATACTGTATAGGAAGGAAATGCAGATGCTGGTTTAAACCAAAGATAGACACAAAATGCTGGAGTAACTCAGCGGGACAGGCAGCATCTCTGGAAAGAAGAAATTGGTGACATTTCTGGTCTGAAGAAGGGTCTCGACCCAAAACGTCACCCATTTCTTCTCTCCAGAGATGCTGTCCCGCTGAGTTACTCCAGCATTTTGTGTCTGTATATGTATAGATATATACATATATGTGTAAATGTACACACACACACACATGCT